>NC_059102.1:139080570-139382601 GCF_020740685.1 Jaculus jaculus
GCTAGATGAGATGATGCCTAAGAAACCTCCCAGCTTTGACATTCTGGGGATAGATGAGTCACTGTGCAATTTACCAGTCAAAATCAGTTTCTTTACTATGCCATCTAATTTATTTGAGCAGCTTTTCAGAGGGTGAGCCAATCTTTCAACGGGACCAGTCCCAAAAGTGGAACAGGATGGTGGCTTCCCCTACTTTCTTTACTCTCTTGTATATCTTTATTCAATTTTTCTTTGGCTATATAACAGCTTCTGGGTTCCTACTTGTTTTCTATATTTGGCATCTGTTTGGAAGGCAGAGGAATGACTGTCCTGTGTTCTTGTGGACCTACAACTTCAAATCCAAGTGTTTGCTGGGGCAATGGCAACTAAGTCTCAAGAAGCTGTCATGAAATGTTCCAGCTCAGTCCCTTGTTTCTCAATGTACAATAACCCTGCTGATCCTCTTTCATTCCAAGAAGAATCTCTGACTTTAGCTACTTGCAAGGACACACTGGTATGGCCAGATCTCAAGCCACAGAAAAACTCTCTGTACTTCTGGAAGCATATCCTAAGGGGCGAAAATAACGTGTGAACACACTGGTGTACTTCCCCTTCCCCCATGCAAGGACCAGGAATTCACCTTCAAGTCTAAGCTCAATAGGTCATGTATTTGCTTACCTTCTTGGGTAACCCCAGTTCCCATGCTCCCAATTCTCATCACTCTACCCTTGTCTCTGTCAACTGATATTTTCTGGCATTGCCACCTTCAATCATGTTATTCCTCTCTCACGTTTGTCACCTGTCTCACACCACCCTTAAAAGTTCACCTTGCATATGACTGCCTCTAGGAAGACATTTTTATATATGTGTATATTTTCTCAGGAGGTTATTAGGTCATTGATAACAAGATCAATAGTTATGCTTCTCTTTTTTTAGGGTTCAGTATGCTACTTAATCCCAAATGCTAGCCAGTAGACATGTTTGGATAGATGGAGGGGTATATGCATGGATGAATGAATATTAGCCATTCACACATATTTATAATACTTATGGCTGATATAGTCCAGATCTTCAAACTACATATTGTAGAAACCGTACATTGGTAGAAATCTTGAAAATGTAATATGTTCACTGATAGGAAAATAAGCTCAGTCAGTGGTCAACCACTACTATCATGGTCATCAGCTATGACAGAGTATTTATAGTAATTATTCAGTTGTATTCAAAATGTATACACTATTACATTAAGCAGAATAGTCATTGTCAAAGCCTAATCTGTAATACTATCACAATGTTATTCAAATAATCTCATGTAAAAATACTATTGGGAATAATTTCTGAATGGTGGAACATAGGTTGATTGTTATCTCCTATTCTTTTTAGAGTTAGTGGTTTTCTGAATTTGCCACATGCTTGAACTAAAAATGAGTTGCTTTTGGGGAAGCAACAGTGATAACAATCATATTTGCATAAATATATTTCTAAGGAAGTGTGAGAGAGACAAAGAGAGAAAAAGAGAGGGAGAGAGAGAGAGAGAGAGAGAGAGAGAGAGAGAGAGGAGAGAGAGAGAGAAGAAAGGAGACTTAGCACTGCTAATGAGGGTAGAGTTCCTTTACAATGACTGTTTCAATGAATAGAAGCTCTAAGTCACTTGACTAATTTTTTGACAGCAGAACAAGAAAATTAGAAATGTCCCACTGGGTTCAAGATCAATGCTGATCTTGATGGTCACTGAGGTGGTTTGAATGTAAAATACCCACGTAGACTGTGTGTTTTAATTTTTAATTTCCAGCTGGTGGAACCTTTAGGATATAGAGACTAACTGAAGGACATACACACTGGGGACAGGTGTTGAAGTGTTACAGCCTAGTACTGTTTATTGTTTTATCTCTGTCTATTTATTCCCTGCTGATGTGAAAATGTGATATTGGCTCCAGCTTTCCATATCTTCCCTGTCAGAATGGATTCTACCTTCTGGAACTTTAAGCCAGTAAAATAATTTCCTTCTGTAAGCTGCTTCAGGTCAGGTGTTTTGTCCCAGCAATGAGAAAGTAAAAGTAACTGAGGCAGTGATTGATTCTTTTTTTTTTTTTTTCTATATCCCAGAGAACTTTTACTGGATGCAAGAATATAGATAGATGATGATGATTAAGATACACAGTTAGATAGATACACACAGACTTGTTGTCATTTAATTCTAAAATCATACAAGGTTTCAAGAAATTATTTGATGAATGAGTAAACTGATAGCTGATAACAAATGTGATATGATATATTCTATTTTTTTAAAAAAATATTTTATTATTTTTATTTCTTTATTTGAGAGCCACAGATAGAGAAAGAGGCAGAGAGAGAGAGAGAAAGAATGGGGGTGCCAAGGCTTCCAGCCACTGCAAATGAACTCCAGACACATGCGCCACCTTGTGCAATCTGGCTAATGTGGGTCCTGGGGAATGGAGCCTCGAACCGGGGTCCTTAGGCTTCACAGGCAAACATTTAACTGCTAAGCCATCTCTCCAGCCCTGACATATTCTATATATCCATGGAGTGTTTGTGTCCCTGGACACTGATATTTAGTTGATTTTCAGGGACACCTACACACACACACACACACACACACACACACACACACACACACACACAATGTCTCTCTCTCTTTCAGAGAGGGGGTGGGGTGGGACTGCAATCATGTAACTGAAGAATGTTAATGCTGGGGGGACAATTTTCTTACCCAGATTATATGAGAGTCAAAGCCCAAAGCTATAAGCTTGCTCTACTCAATGAAGTAGTTGGCAACCACATGTGGCTATTAAAAATTTAACTAATAAACTTTAAAGGCACTTAAATTTTTTTTCCTCACATCCATTGTATTTCAAGTAGTTCCTAGGCAGAGATGAAAAGTGGCTACTATCTTAGTCAATGAAGCTATAGGACATTTCTATTACTGCACAAAGGCATATGTGATAGTGCTTCTTCAAGCCATCTTCTGTGTGAAAATGGATTCATTCTCTCTTGTTCAACTACAATGGCACTAATATATACCATCTTTATGAAAAGTTACTACTAGTTGACTGTATTCTAATATATGGAAAACAAATACTTGTTGATGAAGGTTCTCTCTCTCTCTCATATATACATATATATATATACATATATACATATGTATATATGTATAGAATGTCTCTTTTGGCTTCCAGATAGTAAGATAGTAAAACTAATGCTAAAGAAGTAGAGGATACATTTGTCATGATTTCAGAGCCCAATCACTCAGTTCCTAGCCTAGTATTCCTTCCAATATACCATGTCTGGTTGTTCAGGTAGCTGAAACCAGCCAGCTAACACACATATGCAAGATAAAAATAAAGGAGTTAAAAAAGCCAGGGGTGGCCTTGAATTATTTATTCAGTTGCATATGTGTGAGGACATAGGCTGTAGGAGGGTCTGAATCTATCTTCTTAAGGAAAACTCTTGTACTCTCTTAGACCACAGATGCAGAACAGCAGGAGGACATGAGCATGGCCAGGGGCAAGATGTCGGCATTGATGGATGATGTGCAAAGCACCAGAGGTTTTGCAGGGAAAGGGAATTTTCAAGTAGCTAAACAGCTCTGGAAAACATATAATATGGAAACAGCATTTGTGTGTAGAATACATGTACTTAGCATATCACACATGTCATTTGTTGAATACCCCAAGAAAAGCTAGGGGATGTGGGCACTGGTAGCAGCAGCTGTTTACGGAAGAGGACTCAGAGATATCAGAACAGTGAGGTGGCTTGTCCATGGTCCTCTTCACTAAGAGCAATGAAGCTGTGTAAAGAAAACTGATGACCTGACATCAAAGCTTGTACTTCATACTAAGCCCACCACAGGAATATAAACTCCACGTGCTTGGGAGAGTGATATGAATGAAACATAGTTCTACTTTCCTGCAACAAGTTATTGATACTCATGGTCCAACTTCCTTTTGCTATAGACTGTGGTCTACATAGCTGCTAAACTTAATTAGACATGTTCCCAAAACTGTCAGTTTTAATTTAGCATGTGATAACTCCATTATGAAATCTTAGCCTGAACAGAATAGCTATTGTATGAGCTTCAAGTACCAACCTACTATACGTTATTAAAAACATACTGATTGAAGCTGAGGGCACTATGTAATACAGACATATCTCATTACACAACAATTAACCCTCCAATAGGTTTCCAATAATCAGATGGAATTTATTTAATGGACAATAACGGCTTTATGAAATACAAATTGAATACACACACAGGAAACTTCAGTTATAAAACTTCCATTTTTAAAGTGGAATAAAGGCCAAGGCTTGACCAAAACTCTGATACTTCTCATCATCTTATGAAAATAAATAAATCTACAAGCTGCCAGAAAGCTTGCTCTGCAGTGTCACATGAGGCTTCCCAAACCCAGCTCTGAGTGAAGTTGTGGCAGCTGGGGCTGGGGAAAGGGGTTCCTACAGACAGCCCAGAGAGGAACTTTCCTTCCCCTCCAATTACATTCTTACCCAGCTGCAAAAAGGAAGGGTCTAGATTTAGAGGCTGATAGTTACTGTCAAAAATTAGAGCTCAAATTTTCTGTGTTATCATGATCTAATATGACTTTATTTTTTTTTTTAATTTATTTAAACTTCCATATAAGTCATGTATCTGTGAATCACAATGTAATGTTTTCATATAGGTGGGCCGATGTGGAATGACTAAACTAGGCTGATGAACAAACTGTCAGCTCTCATACTTACCAATATTGCTCATGAAAGCATTTAAATTTTATTAATTTTGAAGTACACAAGGCATTTATATTTATGATGGACACATTTCTGATCTCTGGAGGATGTATCCCCTAACTGAACCTCTGTCAGCATCTTCCCTTATCCTCCAGGGATTTTTCTACTCTTTACTTTGATGAGTTCAACTTTAAAAAATTCTACATGTAAATGAGATCAGGTAATGTTTACCTCTCTGTGCCTGGCTTATTTCAAGTTTCAAAGTACATGAGGTGTATGGTATCTCTTAGGGAAAATTATTTTCGTTTGTTTGGATTTCTATTTAGTGCTATTATAGCTAGATCATGTGATAGTTTTATTTTAACTTTTCTGAGAAGCCTCCATTATGTCTATATTAATTTATGTTCTTTCCAACAATGTACAAGATTCTCTTTTCTCTACAGCTTAGTCTTTTTTTTCCTTTTTACTTCTTTGGAAGAGAAATATTAAAAGTATGAGGTGCTATCTTACTGCAGATATAACTTGTAATTTTCCTCCTTATTACTGAGATTGAATATTTAATATATATATATTGCCTACTTGTACGTCTTCTTTTGAGAAATGTCTGTCGAACTCTTTTGTTTAATGTTTCTTTATGCACATTACCAAACATACACATGTAAATAAGTGTTTTATGCTGTCTTTTTGTGGAAATGCACATTAGCTTTGTAGCACTAGTTTTCCAACAATGTAATAAAAGCACATGGGAGTCATGAAGAAGACATCTGGAAATGTGAGATGGAGTCCAGCCCTCACCACTTTCTGTGGGCTGTTGGTCGAATTTCTCCAACTCTTTCATCTCTAGTTCTGTCCTTATCTGGCACATGAGGAAGAGGATCCATGTTTTTACTGTGTTACTGGGAATATTAAATGAGACTCTGTATATAAAGCATTTAAGACAGAGTCCATCACATGAGAAACAGCTGTATTCCCAGAAGAGAAATACAAATTAATTACTAGCATGGCTATCATTTTCATTATCATCAATGTTATATCACCATTGTTGGTTATGTATCCCAAGAGAGCTAGGGATAGGAATAATGTATTTTCTGAATAATAGCAAAGTTCAACAATAGATGCAAATATTTTTATGAATATTTATTTATTCATTTATTTTTTTAGTGCAGAGGGCCAAACTCTTAGCTACATACATGTTAGGTAAATGCTTTACCACTGAATTACATGGCTAGCCCATGAATCTTTTATATCTGGTTCCTCAAGAGTTTCTACCCTGAAAGGGCCCACAAAAGAACATTTCATCCTTGTCTGCACCTTCTGGTCACTGTGATATTTCAGATTCACTTTCCAGAGGAGAAGAGCTAGGGAGCCTTAAGGGATGAAGAGGGAAAGTGATATGTCCAATGGCATACAGGAAATTTGTGACAGGCAGGGGAGCAGCACTCGGGCATTTTACACATTATTATTTCCTGGTTTTCTCAATACCCTGCCCTCATATCTAGCAATGCTAGGTGTACTCAAAGATTATGGTTTTCTATATACATATGATTTTACAAATGTTAATACTGACACACTTACAAATGTCCCAAACATATGTATCATTTCATATTTAATGTGAGTTTTATATATAATATGAATGGTTTGCTGATTAAACAGTGGTAATTATAACACCTGAGCTAATGGAGTCAGGATCAGAAGAAATGTCTAACAATATGTTTCCAGGTTGCTTAAATAATGACATTTCAATCATCCATTCAGCTAAAAATGAATATCATTAGCTGTTCATCTTTATCACTAATTATTCTCTTAATTCCTGACTGAAACTTTTTGCCATGAGTCCACATACCAGTCACTGTGTCCTGTTGATGGGGATTCCTGGTCAACAAGAACAAGAGTTTGGACAAATGTTCCTCCAGGGCTGCTTCCCTTACAAGTCTTCCTCTTCTTGGCAGGAGAGGAAGGCAGGGATGAACATTGCACAGGGCACACTCACCTTTCAAAGAAGTGGCCATCGATGGGTGGGAACCATTCCAGCATCACAGAGCTGGTCGTGTGGCCCACAACCTGGGGGGCAAGAGCAACAGGTGCCGGCTTCCTGGATGGCTGCCAGCTCTGGTACACTAGGTCCAGGTAACAGTGCATTCTAGCAACTTGATTGGGCGTGAAGGAGTCCGTACAGTCGTCATCTGCAAGAGTTAGGAGGAAAGATAAGTTCCAAGTTCCAGAGGCAGGCATGCCAGAAAAGGATGCCATCTCCGGGCAGCCAGGGAGTAAGTTCCTCAGTCTGTCCTCACCAGATCAGGGCAGCCTCTTCCAGTGCTTAGGAGTTAATGGTTTGTGAACAAATTAGTGTAGTCATCACTCCTGGAGACAGGTGAGAGGAAATAGCAGGAAGGGGAGGGTGGATGGAATTGGAAAAGTAACCCTGGGACTGGAGAAGGAGCTGCCAAGAACTCATAGTTAAGACAAGGGCAAAACAAGCTGCTCTTCTAGGACCTAAATCCACTGTTTCCCATCAAAATCTTTTCTTCCTTCCTGCCTCAATGACTTTTTCATTCATTCACTTGCTTATCCACTAATTCATTCTCTCATTCCTTTTGTCATTTGCTGATATATTCCTTCACATTTATTCATTCACTCATCCATCAATTATACGTTATGCTGATACAATGGCATCAAGATCATCCATTGCATGAGTCAAGGTCATGCTAAAGTCATTAAAGACTTTGATGGCACCAACCAATGAATGGAGGGAGGTGACATTTAGGGGGAAGAAAGACCAAATAGGAAGAGCCCAAAGATGTAAGTGTATGAAATCAATCAGATAAGCAGCTTAAATGGAGAAATAAAGGTGTGGTATCATCAGACATGATGATGCACAGCCAGATACCTGGCTTATGTGGAAATGAGCCAGGCCAGTCAGGCAACTGAAGAACAACCCAGACTCAGTGTATATGATGGGAACATAAGCAACCGTATTTCCTTTGCAGCACTCTCAGTGAAGTATATGCTTAGTGTGTGCTAAATGTGAACCAGGCTTGAACTGACAGTCACCTCCTCTCTCACAATGCATAACATATTTGGAGTACACAATATTATTTTATCCTTTGACAGAGGAGGAAACTTAGGTCAGGCACATCCAAGCAACTTTGTCTAGGCAGTCTGTACTCCAAGGCCATTCTTCTGAACAATGTCACATTTTCTTTCTGAGCAAAAGTGAGACCTAGTACGGACAAAGTCTCAGGCAGGTGGCTGCCAAATGTAAGTTGAGACAAGTCTAATCTAAGGGGGGTGGGAAGAAAATCTCTCAAGTGTTTTTAGTTCTAATGAACTTCCATTTTGTTCTCTCTTTCCCAGAGTATGGATTTAATAGAGACTCAAAACCTGGTCCCCCAGGGAAGAGGCTTGTCTCCTGTGTCTCTCGCCAGTGGTCTGATTCAGCTGCCCAAGAGGAAAAGCAAGGCACTTTTTGGGTTGGTATCTCAAAGCACCACTTCTCAGGGGTATCTGCTTGGTCAGGTTTACTGCAGCTGGGGCCCAGACAGAAGGGCACTGAGCTTGCCAGGTCTTAAAATAAACCTGCTATTGAGAATATAACATCATAAATTCACTTTTTTTCCTTAGCATACAAACAGAAGAGAAGTTTGGGCAAGTACTAGGTAGGTGGACATGACCTTGAAGGGAAGGGACAAGGGTGTGAGGGAGTTTATATGCAGAAGTTGCCTTGGATACCTTTAGTAATTTTGACAGTCTCCTTTCCAGCACCCTAGGAAAGGCTTTAAGACACCTGGTAGAAGATGAAGAGCCTGGTGTTCCCTAATAAGCTTTACATACAAGTGACTAATTGAGCAAATATCTCTCAAACCTAGATACACCATGTAACTCTCTAAATACAAAGTGTTCCATGACTCCCTACTACAAGGAGTACAAACCCAGCTCATTAGGTAAGCTTGGTTTGTTACTATGAACTGAACTATATTCTGAAAGACTGGGCAAAGCCACAGAATGGGTTGGATGTAGGAAGAGTATAGGATGGCTGAGGAAAGACATAAAGCACTCAGGTGATGCAATCTAACAGGCAAGTGATTACATGACCTTGATGCCTTGGTGGTAATGCTCATAAAAGTTTTCATCTGAAAACATGGCTAAGTTGCAGGATGGAGCCCAGGAATAGTATATACTTCATGACCAATGCCCAGCAAATTCTTGCTATCTTGTGTTTGGAATAGTGTGTGCAAGTATATGTGTACATACATGTATATTTGTGAATGCATATTTGTGTGCTCTAAAGGTAGACACAGGCAGTAAAGACCAGAATGTACATGGACAATATGTACTTAGTACGGTCTAGTGACATCACATTATGAATGCTATAGATAGATGTCCATGAAAAACATAGGGGCAATTAAGTGGGTAGCAAGATTTCTTGAAGCATTGTTTATAAGAGTAAAAATAATAACACAGCGATCCATGTTAGGGGTCTGACTGTATTTCAAGGACACACACAAAATAAAGTAGTACTTCGGCGCTACTTAAAATTAATGTAACTTTACATAACAGTTTCTTCAGTAAAAATTGAGGACATTTGAATCAAGTCTAACCCATAGAGTTGTGATAAGGATTTGATGAACAGATTAGGGTTCAGAAGGAATTTACCAAAATGAATAAAGAAGAAAGGCACTTTTTTTCTATATTTACACAAACTTTGGACTTATTTGTTGTATTTGTACAAAGAAGTGCATCTTCCCTTTATAACTTAAAAATTAGCCATGTTAATGTTTCTCAATAAAAGAGCTTATAAATGGATAGGTGATAGAATTTAGTAAGGAAGCAGGAACACATTTGAAACAAACACAGCGCTGATGTGGGGAAGACATATGCCCTGGATTAAATTATGTAGAGACTTAGCTGCTATTAGAAGTTAAAGAGTGATCCCAAAGGGTTTCTATTTATCACAACGGCTCTGTCTCAATTAGCTAATGTCTACAGTCAGCCTTACTTGGCTTCCCTCCCCAAGCATCTTCTTTCCTGTTATCTGTGGTCTCTTCATTCAGGCTCCGATGGTCCTCTATACCTATTTTGTCCCCAGGACTTTGGGGATTTCAATTCCTGGTGGGAAAGTGCATGCTTTAGTCATCCTGCTATTGATACTTCGGTCTTGCCAACTGAGCCTTGTTTACAAGACCAAATTCCCATCTGTAGCTTGAAGTTCACATTGCATGGAGGTTCAGGGAAAAAACTCAGTGTCTTTACTACCTATAGAACCTTAGGCTAAATGTGACCTTGGCAGTCTCATTCCTATCCACTGCAAAAGGAGGAAAAATAATGGCACATGAACACTATGAGAGCACTTAACAAGCTCACCTACATCTAGCACATGGTTAAATGAATCATTTTTTTTGTACATCATTCTGTTTTTTTCTTCTTTTCTTTTTCTGTGTTCTTTTATTTTTTATTTATTTATTTATTTTTGTTTGTTTTTTGAGGTAGAGTTTCACTCTAGTTCAGACTGACCTGGACCATACCATATAGTCTCAGGGTGGCTTTGAACTTATGGCAACCCTCCTATGTCTGCCTTCCAAGTGCTGGGATTAAAGGCATACACCACCAATCCTGACCTTGTTTTCTTTAAATAATGATGGTAATAATAGTCCTAGTAAGGTGATTATATAAGCTATGTTCACTATAGAACATTATTTGGAATATACCAAAAATAAATATTGCCCTAAGCCTATTATCTGGCAATAATGCAACATATATACAACCTGGACTACAGTAAGACCCAAATGGTGCTGGACAAACTGGATAACCACATGCAGGAAACTGAAACTTGATCCACACATTTCCCCATACACTACACTCAAATCCAAATGGATCAAAGACCTCAATATAAGACCAGAAACTCGAATACTACTGGAGGGAAATTTAGGAAGTACCTTCCACGATATAGGAATGGAAAAAGACTTCCTGAACAAAACCCCAGTAGCACAAGATCTTGAACAGTCACTCAACCAATGGGATCACATGAAGCTGAAGAGTTTGTTTACAGACAAGCACACAATAAGTAAAGCCAATAGATTACCCACAGAATGGGAGAAAATATTTGCGGGTTATCGAACTGATAGAGGCCTAATCTCTAGAATCTACAAAGAACTCAAGAATCTAAACAGTAAGAAGTCAAACACCCCACTCACAAAATGGGGCAAAGAGATGAACAGACAGTTCACAGAGGAAGAAACACAAATAGCAAACACACACTTAAGAAAATGTTCATCATCCCTAATCATCAGAGAAATGCAAATTAAAACAACTATGAGATTCCACCTTACCCCAAAAAGGATAGCAAACATCAAAAAATCAAACGAAAATAAATGCTGGCAAGGATGTGGAGAAGTAGGAACACTTATCCACTGTTGGTGGGGATGTAGGATTGTACAATCACTTTGGAAAGCAATGTGGAGACTCCTGAAAAATCTGACTATAGAGATACCAGCAGACCCAGTTATTCCCTTACTGGGCATCTACCCTTAAACCTTCAAACCACAGGCCAGAGAGATTTGCTCAACCATGTTTGTAGCAGCACAATTCGTAATAGCTAAGAGCTGGAATCAATCCAGATGTCCATCACTAGAAGAATGGATAACTGAGATATGGTATATCTACAAAATGGAATTCTATACAGCAGTAAGAAAAAATGACACAAAGAAATTTGAGGAAAAATGGTTGAGCCTAGATCAAATTATTCTCAGTGAACTTACACAATCACAGAAAAAAAAAATTGCCACATAGTCTCACTCATCTACAGCACCTAACCTTAATATACCCAAGATACCTTACATACCAAGTAAGCATCTCATGGACTAGACACTAGGATGGAGGAGGAGGGAGGGGAGGGCATCAAAGGGGTGGGAAACACTAATCTAGACCCAAACGGCAATGGTACCATAAAATTCTACTTCCTAAAAGGCAGACCAAATGGCTGAACCTTCACCAGGCCCTTACAGGAACCACCTGAACCACAAGACACTGGAGAGGGTAGGATCAAGTCTAACCTAAATCTTCTACATCTTCCCTCCCTCCATCACCCCCCCGCCCCACTCTCTCCCTCTCTCTCTACTCTCTAACTCTCGTATATTAGTTATCTTTTTCCTCATTTTCTTAGTGGGCACTGACCTGTACCTCCCAGTACCAGCATGGGGCTATCATCCACAATGAGCTTTTGATCAGAGAAACCTACAACGTTTCCTAAAAGAATGACAGATTTCTGTCACAGTACTTGATGACCCACCAAAGGTCAGTGGTAAAACCCTATTGTTGAAGACTCCATATGTAGCTGACACGTAAAATGGACGGCATGGCTGGAGGCCAGGAGCGTCAGTCCCCAGACAGTCAGTGTGTCTAGTGCCAGAAGGTGCTATATGGACAACTGGGGGAAATGACCAATATCTGTCCAAGAAACTCATGGTCTAACCTACTTAGCAACAAATAACCTGTTGTGATGCCCACACAAGTGCAATAGTGACACACAGCCATGGTGGGGAACCAACTGCTCTTGATTTGGCTAACTGATCCCCTCAGTGGTATGGGTCCAGAGCTGGAGCTGGGAAACAAGTCAGGACCATATCCAAACATAAGCCCACTCTGCAATATCAAGCTGGCATCAATCATGGGGCACAAGAGGGCCTACACCTATTAAATTCTCTATTAAAAAAGTAAGGGTTATCTCATTTGTCCTGGTGCTAACTCACTCTCCATTGGAGATTTTGCTTCTCTTTTTCAGATAGATGCAGATCGTAAAGAGAGAGCCAACCCATCATACCTCAAAAAGGCCCCGACTGAAACTAAAGAAAATTGGCAAAACAAGCAAGACTGCTGTTTTCCTGATGAACCAGATACCAGCACAAAGGGAAAGGAGACCAACACAGAGAAAAATTAACTACCAAATCACAGAGCCAGAGCCTCAGAGGCCCCCAACACCTCATCGCTGAAGCAGACCAAAATTGGACCCAACATAGCTCAGGGAAATTTTGCAGAAGAGGGGGTGGAAATAATGTCAGAGCCACATGTTGGGTCATGATATGCGGATACATTTATCATACCAATAACTGTGGGCTAACTCCACAATGCAGGACCCATATACATCAACAAGGAGGGGCTATTGGGGAGGGGGTAGGTCACAGATGAGCCTAATAATAGTACCAAACTGCCTGTATTTGCTCAATAGAAAACTAATTAAAAAAAAAAAAAAAGAAAAACCAAATAAAAGGAAAAAGAAGTAACTATCCAAGGATCCAAGGCTGATGCATAGAAACCCAGGTTCTACTTCCTAACTCCAAGCTCTGCATTTGGAATCAGCATGCCATCTTCTGTTCATGTGCCTTAACCATATTTTACATCATCCTTAGAGGCCACATGATGTTCTATCATGTGGGCGTTTTGGAATTTATTTCAACAATCCATTATCTTTGACTTTGTAAGCCATTTTTAATTTTACACATATATAAACATTTATCTTCTGTGTCTGGCATTCTGTAAATGCACAATAAATACTTGGAGAATGAAAATGACTATGAACATTCTTATAACCAAGTTTTTAAATACATTGAATGATTTATTTGCTTCAGATATATTCCTTAGGATGGAACTGACATGTCAAAATATGTATACATATTAAGAGGCTATCACAGAAAGATGCTAACATTTTCCACAGGCCAAAGAAAACCTAATTTCCTATATTCTTAAGTAGAATTCTCTTTAAATATTCCATAAGTATCACCTGCTATCTTCAGGAAGTGTGGTCAGAGTTGCTGCCCACTATCTTCCTACCAAATCCTTATCCATCAGTCCAAGGCAAACTCATGACCCCTGGTGCTTTCCATTGAACTCGATTTGTCCTGGTACCTGTTTCATGGAACCATTTGGAATCATCTCAACATTCCTCAGGATAAGAAAGTTATTATTAATTCAGGCTTTGCAGTCAGAAAAGCTTGGGTTATGTGATGTTTGCCTTGTTTTATGTGTGTGACCTTTGGGCAAGTTAATTATGCTATCTGAACCCTACTTTCTACATCTGTAAAATGGGTATTGACAATAGAATTTATCTTCTTGAGACATTGCACATTCACAGTGCATACAGTATCTGGTATATCATCAGTCATCAAGAGCCATCACTAGCTTGCCAAGACCAATGTGGCAGCCACCAGCACACATTCCCCTTTCAAGTTAAATTAATTGCACTTTTTTAAGAGTGATAGTTAAGGTCATTAGTCACAGTAGTATTTCTAGTGCTCAGTAGCCACATTCAGCTTGTGGCTACCATATTGGTAAGCACAGAAAAACCATGACCATTTCTGCAGCCAGCTCTGCTGGAGGGAGCTCCTCTTAGAAGACTCCTTTCCCAACTGGCAGCCAGCTGGACAAAGAGACACCGAGGAAGAAGCAGCTGGAAGAACCTGACTCTGCAAACACTCAGCCCTCTGTTCTGGAAGCAGGGAGCTCCTTGTATCCCCCTCTTTATTCCTGAGAACCCACTTCTGTTCTGCATTTTGAATTTCATCCAGCTGTTTCTGTCGCCTCATCTATCAGGGATCCTAAGGAAAACAAACATTTCAAAGCTCACGGTTGCCTTGAATATGCTTTGTGGGTGTAAGTTTGTTATTGTAGCTCAGTGAATTAGTTCTGCTGTTAATGGGTCACTGAGCTGAGGGGTTCCTTTAAAAAACAACAGTAAATCAATCACCCTTTAGATCTTTACAAAGGGGAACAAAAAAAAAAGAGATTTAGTTTATGGGGGTCTGGTAGCAGGGTAGCACCTAGTACCTAATAGACAGGCAAACTTCCAAAGTCTTGTTATTGTTTATTTTCCATGTGTGCTGAACTGGCTAAGGAAAGGTGCTACAGAAATGGAGTGTAATCAGGACTGTCTAAGGAGACAGGGCACCGGATGTGGATTGTCGGTGCTCTGGGAATGTTAGCCTAGTGGGAACCTGCTTTTGAGGAAATATCCAACCCACTGGTCTTTTTTATAGAGACCCAAACCTAATGGCTCTTTACTGGGGCAGAGTTATGTTATTCACTCTTTAAGAGACTTCAGTTTTCAATGTATGAGCCTAATACTGGAAAGACTACCCCCACCCCACCCAGGGATCATCTTCTCAAGCAGGAAACACAAAAAGACCATTGGAGATCTTCAAATACATTGTGGTTCAGCAGCAAAATCCTCTCTTCAAATGCAACCTGTATCAAAACTCCAACGAAAATATAAAATCAGGTGGAATGGGTCTTCGTCACATGCAACAAGAATTACCGTCTACACTTCTATGCCCACAGCCTTTAGGGTGCCTTCACTATCCAGGATACTCCCACATCACCCAAGGCACACCCCCACACTATCTAGGAAACAGAGTTCAAAAGACCACCCAAGTTGTTCAGTTTCCACATTCAGTCATTAACTAGGACTCCTTAAAAGATAAACATAAGAGAAAAAAAACAAAACAAAACAATACATTGAATGTGTCACCTGGGACAAATGACTAAAGTAAGTCTCAGTATGTCATCTGTAAAGTGGGATGTTCTTATTCCATATATTTGTTTTGAAAGAGAAATGGGGAGTAACAGAATGAAGTCCAAAATGGGTTGCTAATCTTTACATGGAAGGAAATAATTGCCATTGGTTAAAATCAATTTTATACATGTTATAATAGCAATTAGCATATCAAAAGGTATTACACCAAAAAGGAGAATGCTCACTTTCCTTCCTCCTGCCTTGCTCTCCTTTCTTATTAACATTCATTAGGTGTCAGGCCCAACGTTTGGTCCTGTGTTTCAGGCCTCTGTCAGACCTGACTACACCCAGTGCTGTGTAGGGCCTTACCTGCATAGCTCATGAAGTTGCTGTAGGGAGTGTTGAAGAAGCTGTGAAAGCCACAAGTGTCATTGCCTGGCTCTGGATCACCACAAAACTTGTGTTTGGGAGCTGGGTTGGTATCATTGCAGAGGTCTCCAGTTTCAAAGGAGGGCTCTGTTTCCATGCAGGGGTCACTGCAAGACTGGATTTCTGAGATTCCACGGAAGACGTGATAGAGACCCAGGCTGTGTCCAATCTCATGGATCATGGTGTGGGTGTGTCCAGGAATGCCATAAAAAGATGGGTTCAAGACAATGCCACCTACAAGGGGAAAACCAGAGTGTTAAGTAAGTGTTTGTTTCCAAGACAAACAAAGGTAAAGGGGTGGCTGCCAAAAATTACAACAGGCTTCTCCACCCTGTGACACTACTGGCCTGAGTGCTGTTACAACCTGTGACATGAGTCAGTGGTGACCAAAGCCAGCAGGCGTCTCAAGAGTCAATCTGTGCCATTAGTTCCCTTTTGTAATAAGGATCCTTGTGCCTGAAAAGATGAATCAGCTGACTTCATGTGTTTTTAAATTACTGAAAAAGGAAAGCCGTGGTTAGAACTAAGATAATTTTGATTTCTGTAATGTGGTGCTTTGAACTATGTGTTCCCAGTAAACTTGTGTGTTTTGAATGTCCCCAGATGATGGCAGTTTGGGAGGGGGAGACTTGCTGGATGAGGTGTGCTGCAGGGGGCAGGCTTAGGTGTGTGACAACTTGCACCTCTTTGCCAGAGTTCTGCTCACTGTTTTGCTGTTTCCTGCCTTTGTCCATGCCATCTTCCCCCAGCCATCATGGAGTTTCCCCTTGAGACTATAAGCTAAAATAAACTTTTTCCTTTCATGAGCAAATTTTGGTCACATGCTTTGTGCCAGCAACAAAATGTTAACTGCAATGTAGCATGACAAGACTTTCTTTTACAATCTATTTTTAGAAAGGAAGGACCACCTTGCTTTACATACATTACATGCTCTTATTTAAATGAACCCCTCAAATAGGCTCATGGCACCCGATTTCTACTGCACATCTGTGGGCACCAGCTCTGACATTACACAAGAACAATGCTTATACCAATGGATGTTTCCTGAGTGCTTCTTGTGTATTTTCTGGTGCTCTGCTGAGTATGTAGAGAGTGCGATCACATTTATTCCCCTTACAACTCAAAGACAGAGGGACTCATTCACAAATATTTGAAATGAGTAGTCCCCAATTAAGACAAGTACGCAGCTGAAATTTGAAGACAAGATCTGTGGGTTTCAAAGTCAGAGATTTAGTATATGTTCAATTCAAGTTTCTATCTCAGAGCCTAGAGTATAGCATCTATTTTAATGTGTGTTGAATATTTGTTGAATGTCATCTCATGTAAATAGAGTTGTGAGGTCTAATTTACCACATTTGAGCACATAGCATGGTTCCTGACATGTCAAGTGGCTTCTTATTGTCCAACCAACATATAAAAACATGTAACATAAAACAACCAGGGAAGCAAGCAAAACTTCAGGCACAGCTCAAACTTGAAGCTGCATCATGATCTCTATTTTCACATGATGCCCCAGATGACCTATCTTCATGACTGAGAGACAACTGTTTATACCATATGTCTCACAGGATGGAGTATTGTTCATCCTGAGGAGATGGAAGGGGTAGATCCCAGCAGAAGCAAAGGCTAGGACTTGTTCTGTGCTTTAAACACTTGGAAAATACATACAGTCTGCCAGGTAAAGAGTTAAACTTTAAACTTGAAACACATATAAGAGGATGTTAAAATTCAGGTATGACAATGTGATGTAAATGGACACTATAGGTGCAGAGCAGTGTCTCTATGGAAGAAGAGCAATGCAGTCTTGCCTGTGGACCTGGCAAGATGAGTTCAGTGCAGGAACATGGAGAGTTTTACCTTGGACTGAACTGGTAGGCTAGTGAGCTTGGGGCTCTTGGAGTCTTTTAATTCTGAATTGTTTGGAAACCAAGAAAGTAGCAATCCACAAAGCATTGCATTAGGGTGCTAGGGGCAGAGGCAGCTTAGGGATGGTGACATGATAGCCCACTTAACATTCTGTCTGTCTCTGTTTGTTTTACCTCAACTCACCCCTTTCCACAGAATGACAGCATCAAGCCTGAATCATGTTTCATTGCTCCTCTTAAAAGGTGAAATACCTTGAGCCTGACATCATCCCCAAATACTATAACATGCTGTGGATTTACAGTCTCCCCTATTCCTGGCCCTGAGCCAGTCTTTGACATTCATGAAATCCGGAGGAGTATTTCTGTCTAACGTTAGAAGCATGATGTTCAGCTCTTCCCATACTCTGATCATGGCCCCTTTGGGTACTTTTCCAGTAGGAGCAAACTTCAGAGCTGAGAAGGACCTTGGGCCATCCTATATAACCTCTCTCTTCAAAATGTTAAGAAGCTGAGACCTGGGGAGGGAAGGAAAGACTCTTGCTTGCTAAAAATAGCCACAGCTGAGAAGAACAAATGTTTTCCTTCTTGCTTAGTACATTTCCCCCAAATTACACCAGGCATGTGATAAAAGCTAACCATCTCCCAGTTCACATAACTTGTATGCTGTTTTCTGCCCCAATCCCTGCCTGTGTTTGACTGTCTGTCTGTCCACTTATCACCTATCTCAGGGTTCCTCAATCTAGGCACCATTGATGTCTTAGAGTGCCTAGTTTTTTGCTTTGGACATTGTGGAAGATTTAGCAATGTTCCTTCTACCTGCTAGATTGTATTAGCATGCCCCCATCTGTAATGACCAACAATATCTCTAGACATTGCTAATTGTCTTGAGAAGGCAATCTTCCCTCAATTGAAAACACCTACATATTTATCTTTACCTATTTCTCTGTAAGAACTGTCTTTCTTGCTCTCTCTCTCTCTCTCTCTCTCTCTCTCTCTCTCTCTCTCTCTCTCTCTCTCTCTCGTGCACGCACACACACTCACAGTTTCTTCCTTTAAAATAAACTGAGCTACAAGAACAGCCTGAAGCCTGAATTGAGCTAAGTATTTGATTTGATTTAGTCTGTGATTGGACCGAGTGAGGTTTGCAGAATCTCAGAAGCTCTCATTTCCAAAATATAGAGAGGTAAAGCAGCTACCAGACTCTGTGTATGTCACGAGGTGTCCAGACAGGCCTAGGGACACATGCAGGCAGAACTGTCACTCTGCTGAGCCCTGACATTTTTAAATCATGATGTTCCCTGCATCATCAGAATTCATTGTTGTAAGTAATGATAATGTTTTACAAAAAGAAATCCACTGTAGGTCCCTCAATGAATTATTTTGTATTCAAAATCTCATCTTCAGAGAAATGTAAAATGAAACAGAGGGATATTCTTCCCATGATTTAAGTAAACAAAAGGGATAGGAAGTCATTATGAGTATTCTGTAATATAGAAAAAAATGTAGATAGCATTCAAAGCTAGCATTTATAGATAGTACTTAAAGTATTTAAAGTTAAAGAGTACACAAGACTATGTCTGTAGTATGAGTTTAAGTCTGCACAAGAACACACTGCATGTCTACGTACAGACATGGAGTGGACAAGAATGTGGAAAAATAAATATTACAGAGATACTATGTTTGATTTCAGGCCTTAATTCACAAATCTGTCATTTCTGACTTTCAGTGATTTGTTTGAACTCACAGATGGGCTATCCATAAATTAATTAAGAAATGTATGTAGCATTGCTGGCAGGCAGAGAATGGAAAAATAAAGTGTTCATATAGGTTCTATTATTTTCTTCTTTGGTGTCTTTCACTCAAGTCTATGCCTGCTTATGCAGGGACAATGTGGTTACCAGGCTGAGATGCATACATGAGATAGGCAAAAGAAAGTACAGTAGTAAGGCAGTCAATGAAAAGAATCAGAAAGTTGACTTAATTTGCAATTACTTTTTTTGATAGAGAAAGAATTAGTGCACCAGGCCCTCCAGCCACTGCAATTAAACTCTAGATTGTGTGCCACCTCATGTGCATATGCAATCTTGTCTGCTTGTGTCACCTTGTCTGTCTGGCTTACTTAGAATCTGGCGAGTTGAACATGGGCTGTTAGGCTTTGCAGGCAAGGGTCTTAACCACCAAACAATCTCTGAAGCTCATAAACTTGCCTTTTTTTCTTCTTCTGTGGCTCTGCCACTGATAGTTAGGATCTTAAATCAAGTTCTCACTCTGGGTCTGAGTTTCTCTACTTATAAAACATGGTAATAGCACTGTGCTATTTCTTTCAGAGTATTGGTTTGTGGTCAAAATAAGATCAGGAATACCAGAAAGCTTTGTAAATTAAATCACCACTGTAAACTGAACCATGACAGTCTCATTGACACTCATGTGCACAACTGGACTCACTGCTATCTTTGCCAAGTCCTTCTTGTCAGAGTGTGTAAGACTCACCCAAGTGCAGTAGGGCCTCCTTGTCCCATGGCCAAGTTGCCACTCCTGCCAACTCCTCCTCTGAAGAGTTTGCAAAGAAAATATTGAGGTGTGTTGATCCGTCCAATCTAAGAATGGTCTTTAGCTCATTAACATCCAAGTAGGCTCTGAAACAATAAAAGAAAGTGACCTTGCCTGTTATCATCATCCCAATAAGGTAGCATTCAAATAGCAGTTACTCGCCAAACAATAAAGAAGACTTTTGTACCAGACATATTGCACACTTCAAGACTCATTGCATGTGTCATCATATAGTCTGAGGATCCTTATGAATAGCCTACAATTACTGTTGTGTGAGGCTGGAAATGAGTCCATATCTTCAGTGCTCTATACACTCTTCTGAGGGCATGTGGAGAGAGGGAAGGTGTTTTATTCACCCCTGTTTACTCATATGCAGAAGCACTCTGTATAATCACCTCTTCATTGTATTCCCTATGTTGTAAGAGGATCCGCAAAGGAAGAAAGAAGTTCTTATGAATTTAAGGGTCTCTCAAACATTGTTCCTCTTATAAATAGCATAGTTCAGGTTTGAGTGATAGCTAATGTTTGTGCCTTTGTGGACTTGATATTATGACTGAGGAGACAGCCACATAAAAGGAATACAGAACAAGAACTCAGAACATGGATTAAATAACATATTTTCTAGTCTTTGTTTCTATCATTTATTTATTCATTAATTCACATAGGATCTTGGACCTCTGAACTACAAAAATGTGGAGCTGTACCAAAAGGCATGGTTTATATATCTACATCAACCTTAAAAGATGTCATTACTGTTTGCAAGATGACCAACATATACTCAGATGTTTTTAAACAGGTTGCTTAAATTTCAAAGTTACTACTGGATAGTTTGAAAATGTATTTTCTTCTCAATAAGGCATCATGCTGTCACCCACAGACCATTAAGCATTCTGTCAAACTCTATTTTCTTGTCATAGAGAGGGATAGTTTGTTTGGGTTTGCTGTTATTGAGACTGACACATATTGAAAGTGAATTAACTGTCCATGGAACAGTGATCATCTCTTCAATATATGGAGCAAATGTGTTGCAGACTGCAGGACAGGGGGAGAACAAGAGAAGGGAAAGAACAAGGAACAGGGAGAAAGCAGAACTTTGAAAAGAGACTGCCATATTCTAAGTGCTCAATAGATAAGAATCATCCCCTTGCATGGATTCAGCTCTCCAGAATAGAAACACTAACTATGAGGGACAGCTTCTGCTTTGTGTCTGTCCCATACATATTCCTCTGTGGCTCATTTTCTCAGTAGAGCCATGTGCCTTCCCCTTACATTTCTTCAAGCTTCATTGCATCTGCCATCATATAGTTTGAGGATCCTTATGAGTAGCCTACAATCACTGTTGTGTGAGGTTGAAAAATCAGTCCATATCTTCACTGCTCTATACACTCCTCTGAAGACATGTGGAGAGAGGGAAGGAAGGTGTTTTATTCATCCCTGTTTACTTATACTTCAGCACAGGGTGCAATACCTAGCGGATACTCAAGCAATATTGATGAAATTGAAAATAAATTGGGAAATATAAAAGCTACAATATTTAAGTCCCAGACTGAGCTCAGCAATTTCTGAGGCCTAAGTGGCCTTATCAGTATAGTGATTTAGTAGCAGCTGTCTGGAGCTCTGCTGGGTATTTATGTGGGTTGCAAGCCTGCATATCTACCTCAATGCAAACAGGATAGGCTTGATAAACTTGACGCCCACCGTGTTCTTCTGGCCACCTACATATAAAGAGCCCAAGTTCATGAGGATAAATATTCATGTGACCTTTGTTTACTAAATTATCATGAAAAGCTATCAGAGGTACAAATATAGGCAGGGCTTGAATTATCTAATTGTAGACATTGTCACATAATTTTAAATATTGACCCCAAATCTTGCTACCAAGTACTCTTCCCAAGGAATCAACATTTTTGTGTTCTACTAAGTCTTTCCTGTCATTCCAAATGGGAAAGAGGATGAAAAAAAAAAAAAACCATATATTAAGCACCTGCTTAATGCCAGCATGCTAGGTATCCATGCTGTCTCATTCCTGGCATTTCAATTAATGCATACAATGCATAAGATGGTTTGTCCTCAATCAGAGCCTTAGATTTGAATCAATCACTTCTATTTGATATTTGTGGAATGGTGAACAATTTGTTACTTTCCTGTGATCTACTTTCTTTTATATAGAAGGGTGGTAACAAGGCAAAAATTTATAGAGTTATCCAGAAGATTAAGGTAGTTAACAAGTGCAGGCAAGGTTTTAACTGGTGACTGTTATTCAGAAAACTCTGGCCCAAACTTTGGCCCAGGTTTAGTAATTTCATGCCATTTATCTCCATCTTATAGATTAAAAAAAAACAAAAAACCAAAACAAATAAACAAACAAAACACCAGAGACTCCAAGAGCAGGTAATGACAAGGATAAATACAATTCTAGATGTGTCTAATAACTTCTATTACTTCACCTTGACTGCTAAGCTCATCCAGGCTCATGGTGAAAAGGGGGATAATACATGAGAGGAGAATAAAAACACAGAAGGCTCCAGATATTTTTTTTGGATGAATGCTTTCTACATGTTTTTTTTTTTTTTTTTCCTAGCTGATTTTCCCATTTCCATCAACTATTCTCTTGGGCAGAGAACACAAATGTTATTAGCAAAAGCAACTTCTGCCCCCTTACTTGGGAATGGGCAAATTTCATGAGAGGAGAGGACAGAGTGTGTGGGACAGGGGAAGGAGAAACATTTTAATTGGTTCTTATTCAGTGGCAATTGCGTAGCTAGTCTTTTCAAGAGGTGGTATTCATCCCAGCCCACAGCAGACATGTGGGATGTTGGATCCTCTCCCCACCTTTTCTGCGGGGTTTTCTCATACTTTGGGAAGTCTTCATCTCCCAAAGAGAGCAGAGTCCATGGCAGCTGGCCAGGTTTTTGGCCCCATTGACCTTCCTCTTCTCATTTCTCTTGGGGGAACCCACCCAAAGGGGGAAAAAAAAGTTGTATTACTAAAAGTTTTTCTTCTGCTGGCTGAGATGTCATCACCAATACAGAGCCAAGCTGAGTGTTTCCTAAATGCATCAGGGAAAAGCCTTGAGGGAAGGAGTCCATGTGGGTATTACCTTCCTCCCTCCTTCTATCTCTTCATTAAAACAAACAAACAAACTTTTAGCAATGGGTGAAATTTGAGAAAGATCAGGTGACTGAAATCTTAAAATAAATACTAGGGATATAGGGATATTGAAAATAAAAGAAGAAAAATAACTTCCTTAGGGTCCCCCTTGACTTACTTTTGTGTAGATAGATAGATAGATAGATAGATAGATAGATAGATAGATAGGGAGAAAAAGAGAGAGAGACTGGCTATTATGGATTTAATGTAAAATGTCCCTTCAAAGGCTCATGTGTTAACATTCAGTCTTCAGCTGGTAGAATTATTTTGAGAGGTTGTGAGACGCTTTAGGAGATGGGGGTCATAGATGGAGGAAGTAGGTTACTGGAAATGGGTAAACTTTTGGAGGTTATGTCTAGTCCCTGGTCTGTCTCTCTCTCTCTCTCTCTCTCTCTCTCTCTCTCTCTCTCTCTCTCTCTCTCTTTTTCTCTCTCTTCCTCTGTCTGCCTCTCTCTCTCTCCTTCCTCCATGCAGTGAGGTGAACATCTCTCCTCTCCCATACACTCCCACTGTTATGATGTTATGCTCAAGCACATAGGAATAAACATCACAACCTAAACCCTCTGAAATCATTAGTCAAAACAAATAATTTTCCCTCAGCTATTTATGAAAGGTACTTTGGTGACAATGAAGTGAAATTGACTAAAATGCTGGCCTTGTACAACATACATAAATTGGTCAATTTAAACCAAACTTGTAATCATCATTCATAGCACAGGGAAAAAAAAAGCACAAAACCAAAACACTGTATGCTTATTAATTTATATTACACTATTCCTCAGAGATGGGAAAAAAACTCAAATATATGAGCAAGCTGTTTTAAGGCCCTAACCCTGCTAGCTCATGGGGATGCAATGATTGCACAGGTATCTAGCCTTCTCTCATGATAGTGTGCTTCCTACTCTGCAGCTCAGAGTCTGTGTCTTCAGTGAGCTTGGGAAGCAGAGCAGAGTTGTCCAACTCATAGTCACAGACAGCTAAAACAACAAGGAACAGATGAATATTTAAAGGGAAAGAGTTCCTAAATCTGAGCACTCAGTAAATACTCTTTTAAACAAAGATAAATACAACATGTAAAATGAGATTGAGTCAGAAAGTGCTTGAGGTATTCTCAAACTTATTTGACCAATGTCTTCCTCCTCTTATCCTCCACTTAGCCAATAATGAAATGACTTCACAAACAACACTGAGAGATACTGAGATGGATTGGAATGTCCCTGCTAATTTAGATCCCCTTCCAAAAGCCACCTCTGAAGGGTGCTGTCTCAGTGTCTCTCTCTCCTGCACAACTTGTGCACCTGGATTCCCATGGTGGAGGCTGTGGGTCCCCTGGAATGTCTGTTTCAGGGGGCCCAGCTCTGATTGCCAAGACACCCAGACTTTACCCCTTTGCCAGGACTGCATTTCAAAGCCATGAGTGCAGTTCTGGAGGGAGATCAAAGCTCTCTCAACTCAACTGTCATTAGAATATTTTCTTTATGCATCTTACTCACTGTTGAGTGCCAACAACATATTTCCTAAATGCACTGGACTGAGATGGTACAACTCTGTAATAATCTGAATGAGAGGGCTGTCAGGGCCTGTTTTATTGAATGAGAACCAAAAGACCAAAAGGGAATCACATTCAAAATGCAAAACAACAACAAATCCCTTATATGAAATCATGGGAAAATGTCCTGGAAGGCCTGAGCTTTTCTAGCACTGGAAGCACAGCACACTGGTGGCTCATTTGAGAGAAGGGCAATCAAGGGGAGACAAGGCCAATCCTCATGTGCCTTGACTTCTATTTGCAATGAAAAGTGTGCCATCTTTCAGCTGATTTCCATGATGCAGATGTGAAAATGTCTGTCTGTCTGGGTCCTTCTACCTTTTTTGATGGGTGCAGGCTGGTAATAGAGATTATGCTGGACATGTGCAGGTGGCCTCAATTTATGAAGGATTTGTCTGAGCTAGGAGTGGGTTAAGCTAAAGACAGTTATTTTGGGTTAAAAGAAAACAAGCAGAGGGCTATTTTAAGACAGAGACAGATGGATTCAAACCATTTCTCTTCTAAGCAGAGGCCCTGTGACTGATCAAATGGCTCTGTCTCTCCAGAACTCAATCTTCTCACCTGTAAAATGGAGACTATAGCATGCAATGCAGAAAGAAGCATTTTTATGAAAAGGTAATGAGACAAATAAAGTGCACAGAAGAGTCACCAAATGTATTAAAAAGACATAGAAGGTACCATTCTGTTTTAAATATGCTTATGATTTAGAGGGAACTGGCCAAGGCTCCCAATACTATTGCACTTTCATCTCATCACTGATCCTTGGTCTTACCACTTCATGGATGTATTTATCTTCCTCGTAGAGGTTTCCATGTTTTTCCAACTACCAGAGCAAGCTCTATAACAAGGTCCATTTCCAAGTTCTGTTTCCAATTCACCATTTTCAAGGAGCCTCACAGATTCATGAACCACTACTACATTTTCAGAACTCCCAATGCCATTTGAAAATAATTATCACAGGCTGGAGAGATGGCTTAATGGTTAAGCCCTTGCCTGTGAAGGCTAAGGACCCTGGTTCGAGGCTCGATTCCCCAGGACCCACGTTAGTCAGATGGACAAGGGGGCGCATGCGTCTGGAGTTCGTCTGCAGTGGCTGGAAGTCCTTGCGTGCTCATTCTTTCTCTCTGCCTCTTTCTCTCTCTGTCTGTTTCTCTCAAATAAATAAATAATAATAATAAAAAGAAAATGATAATCAAATGTAAAGTTCAAAGCCAAGTAAGGCAAGTCATGAAAGTAAGACAAACCTCAGAATGTTTATTGCATCCATATCCTTGCTCCAGATAACAAGCTTTCTCCAAGCTGTGATGGGTTCTAATCCCTGAATTTTGTACTTTATCCCAAAGTCCCTAATGATCTAGGATTTATTCTCTTGTTTAGTTTCACCATTAGAAATTACTAAATCTCCCTCTCTTCTTTGTCAAAAGACACATGCACAAAAAATGCTCAAAGTGTTTATTAAATTCTGAGAATGGTGAATGTTTGATTTCCAAAATAATAGCTTTCATATGAAAGATTGAACCACTGGCAAGAAAATATAACATCACTAAAGACCAATTGAAAGACTGATCTAGGTTTCATTCATTTATTGAACAAGTTATTCTTCCATTAATTTCTCTCTTTTCTGTCTTCATCTATCCCAATCTGTCTGTACCTACTCTTTCTCTTCTTCTTTTCTATCAATATATAGGCCATTCATTTTTCACTCATTCTTTATTTCTTTCTTTCCTTTCCACTTTTGCCTATTACCATTTATTGAAGTTCTACTAGGCACTATGCTTTAGGCTAGAAACTATGCATACAAATATGGAAAAAGAAAAAGCTGGGTAGAACTGGGCATGGTGGCACATACCTTTAATCCCAGCACTTGGGAAGCAGAGGTAGGAGGATCAACATGAGTTCGAGGCCACCCTGAAACTACATAGTGAATTCCATGTCAGCCTGGGCTGGAATGAGACCCTACCTTGAAAAACATAATAATAATAATAATAATAATAATAATAATAATAAATAAAATATAAACCTGGGTTGATGGTTTAGCTGGGGAAAAGTCTTGCCTCAAGCAAGCATGAGGATATGAGTTCAATTGCTAAGAAACATTTTCTTTTTAAGCTGGCTTGATGGTGCATGCTTATTACCTAAGTATTGGGGAGTCAGGGATAGATGGGACCCTGTAGCATACTTGCCAGTCAATTCAGCCTATTTGGCAAGTTCCAGGCAAATGAGGGAAATTGTATCAGAAGAGGTGGGAGGCATTCTTGAAGAGTGACAAAGTTGTCCTCTGACCTTCACATATATACACAAGAAAGTACACCAGCCAACACAAAGGAAAACATGATACATATGGTTCATTATCACAAAATTATAAGTTTTATGCATGTAGTGATAAGCAAATGGTCAATAACAGCATAATGAGATGACACTAATAACTTCTCCCATTTAGGAGGTTTCTGTATACAAGCACTGTTGACATTTTTAAAGATAACTCTTTGAAATTTTACAAAAACTGTAAGGACTAAGTAGTAGCATCTTCAACTTGCACATGAAAATAACTATGGCTAGTTGAGGTAATAGCACTTTTCCAAGGTACCTCTACTCACAGGAATCAGCAATGGAATGTGATCCCCAACCCAATGAATACTGAAGACCATCTTACTAGCCACTAGCCTCTCACTTTCTCCCAGTTACATGTTACAGTAGAGAGGGTGTTGCATGTGATAGAAGTATGTAGAAAAACACTTGATCAAGTGAATATCACTGAGGTTTTCACATAAAGAATCAACCCTGGTGGGACATTGGTCCATCTGTGAAAAACAGAGAAACAAAATTGATAGAATACTGAGAGAAATTCAAAAGGCTGAAAAAAAAATAAACACGAGAAGACTGAGAAACTGCAAGCTCTTCTTATCTATTATCCCATAATTGGTTTCATGTCAAAAACTCTACAAGATGAGGGTTTTGAAGTCAGTAGTGACCACATTAGTAACAGTGATATACACCCTGTTATGCAGGGTAGAAAGTACAATGCAAGTCCTAATGATTTATGAAAGAAAATGGCATTTTATTGTTGATATTTAGTGAAGAGCTTTATGGAGGGTAATGGAAGGTAAACGTGAAAAGATGGCAATATGGTATGGAAGAAGAATACACAAAGAACACCTAAAAGTCAGTCAGTGGTATTCATTTATGATAAAAAGTTTGATGCTCAGTAAGTGGTAGTGAGAGAGGCTTATAGACTGGGTTGGCTTCTGATGTGATATACTATAGTATTTTTCCTTTCTTGGTCTCAGACTCTACATATCAAATTTTTATCCCTGGCCTATTAAGAAATAAGTCTTCTGGGGATTTTGTCCCTGTTGAGTTGTCTTAAAAGCCAAACCCTTAAGAAAGGAACTAGCTTGCAGCTCTCTAGCAATAAGGTCATGAGGAGACCATGATGAGTAACGAGGGTGGCTGGATGGATTTGGATTAGAGGTAAGGTATGGATTTGAGAAGCAGGGTGGACCAGTGAAGAGTTGATCAGAGCTTTAAATGATTTAGCAAACTACTAAGTTGGTATTAAGTTTTCATGAGAAGAGAAAACATTTGGAGGTTAAAGGAATAAGCGCCATTAACCTTGATAACTCATACCATAAAATACTACTTGATAGTATTCTAAAGAGAAGACTAAATCTCAGAATAAAAGACTATATTTTTTTTTCACTGAATGTGTTTTATCTAGCACTACATAGCTGCCATTTTTCTCATTTACCCTTTTGAAAATAGCCTTTGGAAACTATTGGGACAGAAGATACATGTCAGAACGGCAGGTTCTTAGCAAGCTCAGCTACATACACTTGATTAATGTGACCCATCTCTCAGGGGTAATTATGTATGACTCAGGTAGCCATCCTTTGTGTTTCTAGGCTGTCTTCCTAGTAGCAGTAGTCACCTAACTACTTAAGCACTTACGGAAAGTCCAATATTGCAGAATCACAACTTTTTTTTTTTTTAATTGAAAGTCTCACATACTCTCCATGGCTCAACATTGTGTCTGGCACATAGTAGGTACATGTACACACACACATACATAGTCAGCTCCCAAGACCTCTACTGGGAATTTTCATCTCTGCTTTCACAGTCCCAGAGAATCAGAGTTCACTCATTTTTAGAACATCTAGTGAGGCATGAGGGACCCTTGCTAGATAAGAAAGCATAATAACTCAAAGTACAACACATGTAGGGTACCATCGTGGTAATGTGACCATCTTGCTTCAGACTACCCCTTTCATTACAGAACCATGGGATTCAAGGACCCACCACTTTCTCTTCCCACAGCCTCACTTCCTTCTTAGAAAATCATTGGAAGCAGTACAACTGATCACATTGAGAAAAAAATATGCATAGCTCACAAATATCCCTGAGACATGTCTTTCTGCTGAAAAAATTAACACAGACAAATCACGTACGTTCCCAAGTTGTAGAAACCATAACATTTTTGGTACAGGAGGTATTGAAGGAGACAGCACTCTGACTCCAGACTTTGGCCATGTTCATACACAATTAACTAATGTGAAGGCTAACTAAACAACATTGAGCTTGGGAAGGATGAATCAAGAATAACGTCATCACCAATAGGGTATCAATATAAGAGCATCTGAAATTTACTCTGGATCACAGCCCCATATGAATCATCTGATTATATGCAAATGTATTTAAAGTTAGAACAATGCAGTAACAACAGTGAATGTAGATCTCTCTGGATGACCTTTAGCAAATCTAGAATTTCTCCAAAATTCTGTCTTTCCTGGGAATAAAACAGAGACAGCTTCTTTAGGATCATGTGACAATCAAGAGGAGTTCAAGCATGAAAAAAAGATGCTAGCACAAATGACCCTATAGGTCAAGCTCTTCAGAGTAGAATTGAATTCAAACTGATTTTAGGGAAGAGGATGATATATTCATGGCCTGAAGAAAAATAAAGGAGAAAACATACAGAATGTACACATACAAGGTGGTCACTAAGGCCACTGTTGAGCCTTGAGGAATGTTAGAAGAGTTTTTTTCAACTGGTCATATACAATAACTGTTCCTTTATTGGTTCACTCACTACACTGTACTCAGATAGAGGGGCTGGCAAACCTTCTGAAATCGGGGCTGTCTCTTATATTTTTTTTAGTTATTTTCAGTTTCAATGCTTGACTTTATCTGTACCTCTTCAAAAATTAAGCCCCTCATCCATGACCTCCATTTCTACCCTATTCATGTGCAACCCTGGTTTCTACAAGCCAGGAATCAGGACAACAATGCCTCATGTGAAAACATCTCAGGCTCATCAGGATCAGACTTTATATGTCCCATTTTACAGAAAAAGAACATGAAGTAACAGGAGGGGGGATGTCTTAATGCATGCTGTACTATGAAGCTGAAAGGACACAGTCACCTCCTTCTTTGTGCTTGGCTAACAACAATTTCTCCAGCATGGATACTCTTGGGAAAGGGATGTCCCTGTGCTTCTCTTCCACATTATGTAAAACTCAGGCATACTTCATCCTTCTTTGGAGAGTAGTCACCACTGTCCTCTGAGGCCATTGAAGTAGTTCTGTAGTCAGAAGTCAAGCACAGGGCTAAGAACTGCAGTTGACTGTTTCTACTCACAAAAGGCTGGAATCATAACCATCAAAAATTTGAAACTGAGATGTCATTACCTCTGTCCTCCCCCCAGCCCCACTTCACCACCAGACCATTAAAATAACCTATACCATAGAGAATAGAGAGAGACAGGAAAGCAGACCAGAAAAAATCTGAAAGACAAAATGCTCCTCCCAATTGTAAATGCAAACCTTTGTCAGTTATGCAAACAGAACAGTGAGTAAAAGGCCCAGTGTAGTGGCACATGCCTTTAATGCCATAATGCCAGCACTCAGGATGCAGAGGTTGGAGGATCACCTTGAGTTTGAGGACACCCTGAGACTATATAGTGAATTCCTGGTCAACCTGGGCTAGGGCAAGACCCTACCTTGAAAAGCCAAAAAGAAAAAAGAAATGAAGAAAGAAAGAAAAAAGAGAGAGAGAGAGAGAGAGAGAGAGGGAGAGAAGAAGAAGAAGAAGAAGAAGAAGAAGAGGAGGAGGAGGAGGAGGAGGAGGAGGAGGAGGAGGAGGAGGAGGAGGAGGAGGAGAAAGAAGAAGAAGAAGGAGAAGAAGGAGAAGAAGAAGAAGAAGAAGACGATGACAGGAAGGATGGAAGGAAGGAGCGTTGTTGCTCACACACTGGTTTTCTAGGTCATTCCTTTGATAAAGCGAGAGAGCAGGTATGGTGGTTCCTCTCAGAAGGGGGACAATGACCAGTAATGAATTTGAAAGAACAACTGAGTTCCATTCAGCTTAAGCAAGTACCTCAGCAAAATGAAATAAACTGTTGTCTTGGTCCAATCCTCTCTCTTTTTTTTTTTTTTTAAAATTTAATTTATTAGTTTTCTTTTCAGTAAATACAGGCAGTTTGGTACCATTATTTAGGCTCATCTGTGATCTACCCCCTCCCATTAGACCCTCCTTATTATTGAAAATGGGTCGTGCATTGTGGAGTTAGCCTCCAGTTATTGGTATGATAAATGTCTCTGAAAATCATGACCCAACATGTAACTCTGACATTCTTTCCCACTCTGGCTGGCTTTGCTTCCTAGCCTGGAAGGGAATTTGACCAAGGGCTGAGGTTGCCATGAGTGGTCAGTGTCAATGGTGGAAAGAAAAGTGCTGAGTTTGCTAAAGTTAAGGTGGAAAAATCCCAGCAGCCTCCTCTGAAGCCCTTTGCTCCCATCTGTTCAGGGAAGTGGATACAGGCATAAGAAATGGACGAGAGAGGGTTCCCTGCAGATCCTGACATATTGGAGAATTTCTCAGGCAAGTCTCTCCAAGACCCAAACTTTCACCTGCAAAACATCTGAGACTATGGCGTGTGCTGGGACACTAGTTCTTGGCCAAGAGGCAGCTCACATGATGTAAAGCTGATCACTTGATGGGCACCCTGCTGGCCTCCAGCTCCTCCTTTATACACTACTCAGTGAGCCTCAAGCTAGGTCCCAGATCCCAGGTCCAAGACATGACTTTGCTCTTTGTTGGAAGTGCATACGCTTAGTGTGGCATGTTGCTTATCTCTCTGGGAAAATTAACACATTACCATTTAGTGCAAGGATATTTGGAATTAAAACAGAACCAATGGTAGCAGTGCTGGATTCAGTCACCTCTGATTCTATGAAAGCCCTGAGATTCTAGTTAGAGAGCTCCGGACTGACAGGGAGCTGCAAATTCTACATATGTGCAGAAGAGGACTGACGATTTCCCAGGGAAGGAAAATCCGAAACATCAGCAGCAAAATCAGTGCTCCCAATGTGCAAGGTGCTTATTCCAGGGACGGGCCATGTACTATGTCATCAGGTCTCCTAAACCACCCTGTGCAGTAGATGGTTACTTTCATGTACTAAATATAGAGCTACTAAATGGTTCAACAGAAGTGTGCTCTACATATGCTCTGTTTATGAAGCTTATATTTTTATTTTATTTTGATATAATTTTTGACAATTTTATACATATGCATTATGTTTTTTTAAAATATTTTATTTGTAAACAGAAAAGTTAAGGAGGTGGGGAGAGAGAGAGAGAGAATGGGCTCACCAGGGTCCCTTGTCACTCTTACCACTGCAAACAAATTCCAGATGTATGTAGCACTTTGTGCATCTGGTTTTATGTGGGCATGGAGAGATTGAACCTGGGGTGTCAGGCTTTGCAAGCAAGCACCCTTACCACTGAACCATTTCCCTTAGCCCATGTATTTTGATCACATTCACCATTCAGTACTGTCTCTTATTCCCTTTATACTCCTAGCAGATCCTTTCTTCTTTCTAAGTAATCCACTTCCTGCATTCATGGTTGTTTTTTTTTTTTTTTTATTTACTTACAGAATTAATTTGGAGTTACTTCCACGAATGTGGATGTGGGTTATTTACTGGAGCAAGAGCAATTTACTAGTGGCTACACTACTGAGGAACATGAATCTCCTTCAGTGTCCATTAACAGGTAATAGTTAATTTGGAAAGAATGCTGTCCTTTTCCATCCATTATGGCAAGTTGACAGGACAGGGCTGTTACACTCATGAAGATACAACAGCTGTGGTTTCCTGCACACAAACCTGTCAATATCCCAAACTTGTATCTTTGTTCTTTGCTGGTCTATGCTTTTCTGCACAGGTCACTGTTCTGAATTTCTCATCTACCTCGTTTTTAGGAACAATGAAGGGTCTTTGTCTAAATTCCAGTTACACCTACATTCCATTTTCAAAGACTAAAGTGACAAAGACGCAGGATTCACAAGTATAGCTTCTAACTGAAGATGAACTTTGTTTAGACAAAACAAAACAAAAAAAAAGAAATGATGGAAGTCCAGACTGAATCAGAGAAAATGAATTCAGGTATCCTAGGATACCTGATTATGTTTATGGATCTCAACATTCAATCAAGCAAGCTGGAATCCATCAGGACAGCCAATAACTTCCACTGACCAGGCACATGCCTCTTCATGAAAAATGCCAGGGTTGTGTGGGATGATGGTGAGAGGAATTATATTCACTAATGCATTAAGTTATTTGGGTGATTTTAGAATGAATTACTGTGCAAATTTGATGAGTTTGACATAAGCTTTTACATTAAAAAAAAATCCCATGGTTGGTCCTTTAAGGAAAGTATTTTAACAATGACAGTATCTGGATAAATACTCACAGTTTGGGCTGGAGAGATGGCTTAGCGGTTAAGCGCTTGCCTGTGAAGCCTAGGGACCCCGGTTCGAGGCTTGGTTCCCCAGGTCCCACGTTAGCCAGATGCACAAGGGGGCGCACACATCTGGAGTTCGTTTGCAGAGGCTGGAAGCCCTGGCGCGCCCATTCTCTCTCTCTCCCTCTATCTGTCTTTCTCTCTGTGTCTGTCGCTCTCAAATAAATTTAAAAAAAAAAATTAAAAAAAATACAACTTGTATAGTGTAATTTCCTTCATTCCTTTTTAAAATGAGTCTATAGAAAAGCAGTCTCTGTAAACTAATACTGACAGATAGGTGATGGTGTCCATGTATATGTACAAGAAGGGAGAGAACTTTTTCAACACCTACTATGTGCCAGACACTAAACTAGGTGTTAGACACTTGGGGCTCAATTTATGTTTTATGGCATGCCACAGGACAACTGTTATCACCACATTTTAACTTTTGCTGAGCACTGTGCCAAGGTCAAACAGCCAATACAGAGTTAAGCCAAGATTCAAACACTGGTCAGTCTCCAACATGCATATTTTTTCCACTACACCAGTCCTGACTCCTGTTATTGCTGTAATGAATATTAGTCACGTTAAATAAACCCTGATATTATGATTATAAAATTCCAAACAGTTTTTCTTACAGGAAAAGAATAAATGAAGTTACTGAAAAAGCAAAACAAAACAATGCTCCCTTTCATCTCTAAGCAGGTGAACTCTTCCCTGAGCTTTTTCTGTGATCCTACTGTGTGCGACCCGCATAGCCACAGGAAATAGTATGTGATGCAGATCAATGGCTATTATTAATATACATGGAAATGGGGACTCAGAAAGATCCAGAGACTTGTCTGAGATTGCATAACTAAGAAACTGCCCACCCAAGACAGCAATCTATTTCTCCTGAATTCTTATTTTATTCTGTTAGTCTGATTCTTTGAAATCTGGAAACCAAAGAACAAAATATGTCACCTATATGCATGGCATTCCAACTAGAATCACCCTTGTTTTGCTCTCTTCCCACAGCTTCCTACCTGGACCTCCTATGACCCCATTACTATACTTATCTGGTCTATCCACATAGCTCTTTTCCATCATTACTAAGTCCATCCATGCTTGGAAGCTACTTGTGTCCCTTCACTACCATTGTGATATTCCTACCTTCTCCAAACTAGTGGCTTTTCCATTGCTCATATTCATTGTGTTTAAATTGGAAACCAGTCCTTTGTCTTCCCATGACTCTAATGAAATATCACTAAATCAATGCATATAAACTTGTTGAAAGAGATTTTTTTTCTTGAAACCCTGCAGTATCTATCATTGGGCTCTGGATATTAAAGATGTCTTAACAAAGTATGGTTAATGGGGAAAAGCATACCTACCCTAAATATAACCTTTTCAGGTTCCAAAATGACAGCTTCAAAGACACTGAACACAATGGGAAACAGGGCATGGGGGTGAGGTGTTTGAATGGCATGGGGACATGGGAACAAGGAGTGAGCCATCTGGATGGGTTTTGGTCTTGGCTAAGGCACTTTCTCTCTGGGAGGGGGAATGGGCCAGTGCTGTCCTCCTTGATGGCTGGGCTCCTGATGTGCAACAAGAGGGATCCGGCCCCTCCCTGTGTCTTTTGGCTAAGAGAGTATCTGATCCCCACAACTGTTGTATATTGCAAAGCCACTGAGGAATAAGAAGCATATGTTTTCATAAGACCATCCAAGAAAAGAAGTAGGGAAATCTACTGGGAAAAAAGAGAATACTCTATAAAAAATTTTTTATTTGTGTGTGTGTGAGAGAGAGAGAGAGAGAGAGACAGAGAGAGAGAGAAAGGGGAGGGGAGAAGGAAAGAATGGGCATGCCAGGGATTCTAGCCACTGCAAATGAAACTCCAGATGCATGTGCTGCCTTGTGTATCTGAATTTACATGTGTACTGGGGAATCAAACCTGTGTCCTTTGGTTTTGCCAGAAAGTGTCTTAACCACTAAGCCATCTCTACAGCCCCAAGAGATGAATCTTTTAAAGAGCTGGAAAAGGGTGAATAAAAGTGACTTGCAGAAGAATCAAATAGGTGATTTTAAGACTCGTCACACTTCCTTCAGTGACATCTCCAGCAATGTTAAAAGGATTAAACAAGAATATTAATGTAGACCCAAGAGAATGCCCTTGTTACATTTAGTAGAAATAAATAAAAAAGCAACAACAACAAAAGTAATACAAGGACAAAACTTTTTTTTTTTTTTTTTTTTTTCCTGTGAGACAACACTGTTAATAGCTACTCATGGATGACGATGAAGTATTTAGTTCTCCTTACAGTACCATAGTTGTGATTTGGAGATGTCCAAATGGAATTGGTAGGTGTCTGGAGTATTTTCTTCCAGTGAGGCAGTTGCAACCCAGAATGTCAGTTGACCTGCATTTCCCAGGTCACTTACAAAAAGGCACTTTTAGTGTTTAGGCACTTTAGGTGTGTTCCACATGTTTGTGGAGCCCTTTATTAGCTACAGGTGAAGTTCTACCTGCCTGGCTCATCTCCACCCTGAGAAGAATGACTAAAGTAACTGGTACATCATACAGAATGACATTCCCTGCTTACACAGACTGCTGCTACTGGCTGGGATTATGGATTCTGCCCACACATTAGTGATCACAGTGGAGTGGTAGCTTTTCATCTTCCCCACTATATAGCAAACTCCCAAAGGGTAGTGATTGGCCTGGCAAGAAAGGACTATGCAACCAATATATATTGGGAGGAGGAGAGAACAGGAAGGAAGAAGAAAATGAAGGAAGAAGAAAGGGTGGCAGTGAGGAAGGATGATTCCTGATACTAAAACTTACAGTAAGATAAAGCGGACCTTTTTTTGGGGAGGCTTATTTTCTGGATCTCACCCAGTCAAAGTGCTCCTTGTTCACACTGACCTTTATTGCCTTGATTATTCACCTCTTCACTGCATTTTCTAGCTTTCTCTGTATTCCAGACCTTCTGTTTGTTCATTCAGGTCTCAGCCCCTGCTCTATGTCCTGGGGAGTTTTGCCTTTATGGGTTATATCAGAAGAAAATGACAAACATGGACTTGACTCCTCTAGTTCCCTTCTAGAAAGGTGGTTTCTTTCGTCTGCGGAGAGTCACAGCTGGCACCAGAAAACCATTTCTATACAGCTACTCTTTTCAGTTCCACAACAGCCCCTTCATCTTGCTCCTATCAACTGAGGGAGGAAAAGAAACTGTCATATATGCTAGTGCTGTAGTGAAGCACCAGAGCGGCGAGTTTCTCAATCCTGCCAGGAGAGCTCTCAGCAGTGCTCTTTCACAACAGCTCCTTCCTCAACTTGCCTTAATTATTGTTTGAATGGGCTATTTGTCTCCTGCCAGGACTTTCAGTGACACAGGATGCATTGCCACCACTCAACAGAATGCCTATTCCAGGATGCCTGCTCAAATCATTCCTCCTTCAGCTACTTAGCTGATTTTTCCTAGTTGGAATAAATCTCTGCACTCTATGACTCCTGCCCTAAATCCACAAATCTGATGTTATACTTGTACACAGCTTTCCCATGACAAAGGTCTTATTCAATGTTAAAGAATGGATCATAATACCTTCTGTGAATAGCAGAGGTTGGCAGAGGTAGATATGCCCAATACATGAGGAGTTGAGAAGAGAGAAACAGTCACTATGTAGTTGCTAAAATGACTTGTAATCAGATGCCAGTGAAAAGATGGGTTAAAGGCTGGAAAGGTGGTTTAATAAGTTAGGTACTTGCCCACCAAGTGTAAGGACTGAGTTCAGATCCACAGACTACAAAATGCAAAATGTTCACTCATGTAAAATGCCAAGTCTGGTGGCTTGTGGCTATAATCCCAGGAACAGATAAGTAGCAAAGGATCCCTGGGATTTGCTGGTTAGCTTTTCTAGTGAATTTGGTGAAACTTTGGTTCAGTGAGAGGATCTATCTTACAAGAAAATAAGGTCATAAAGCAACTGAAGAAGACACCCAACGTTGACCACTGGCCTTCACTTGCGTGTACTCATGTGGATGGATGCCTAGACTCAACTGTGCCTGCACACATATGCTCGTGTTTACACCAATGAATGCATTTCACACAATATGCATGCAAAAAGAGGGCGGGGTTGTGCAGTCGTGCAGTCCTTAACTCAAGACAGGTTAATAACACCTCTTCTACCAGGACAATCATCTCAATCATGGCCTTTCTACCCATGGTTATCTATGCCAAGGATATTTCTGGTAATGGGGAACAATCTCTTATAGGGAAGCACTTCCCTTCCCTAAAAGGGCCATGCCAACTGGAGATGACATCACGTCACCTCAAAGCTGCTTTCTATATCAGCAGCATGGTGTTTTAAGTGTGACCTAGAACTCATACAGTCCAGCTCCTCTCCCTTTGCCAATGGATAGGCTTGGAAAGATTTCAATGACAGGAGTCTTGGCCCTGTACTCTTGGTCTGTAGGAATACATTCATTTGGGCCAAGATTCTTCCACTGGTTATAGTACCAGCTCCTAGACCCTCACTACCCCAGCACCACTCTTCAACGTCCTTAGTGAGGTATTTTAATCCTTCCTTCTTACTAAGAAAAACTACTGCTAGTGCTACCCCAGTAGTTTTGAAATAACCATAGAAATTCAACCCCATCATTCAAACTACATCTGAACTCACTAACTTACCACTTTCCTTCCCCAGGCTCTCAGAAGATTTGGAAAGGCACAATGAGGGATATCAAAGGGCAGGTATCTGTGGCTGACATGCTGGGAAAATAACAGATACCTGGGGGTCAGGAATTTGGAGCCCTTCCTCTGGGCTTCACCACTAATAATTGGGTTGTGTGAACCTTTGCCTTTTTCTCTTTGTGGGGCAAACAAGGTTTGGACTCAGTGATCTCCAAGGATGTTATTTGTCTGATAATTGACACAATTTTTATGTGTTCTGAAGTCCTTCTGATGAGACTGGGTATCATCCTGCAGCTATGCATTCCTGAGAACATATGCGAGTCAGATCAAGGGCTGCAGAACAAAATTTTAAGAGCTTCAGGGATGGAGAGATGGCTAAGGGGATAAAGAGCTTGTCAGTAAGCATGAATACCAGAGTTTGAATCCCTCAAACCCACACAAATTCTGGCTGGATATGGCAGCCTACCTGAAATCCCAGCACTTTGAAAGCAGAGGCACCCCAGGGCAAGTGGGCTAGCTAAACTAGCTGAAGTGGAGAGCCTGAGGTTCAAGTGAGAGACCTTGCCTTAGTAAATAAGTTTGAAACCAATTAATTTAGGAAGACACCTGATATCAAATGTCTGGCCTCCACACTTATGCACACACATACACATGTACCTGAACACACAATTGCCTATACAAATTTGGACACATATTCATGCCCACCACACACACTCAACAAAACAAACTGAGAGTTTCAATAAGTTCCAAAAGAATTGGTATTTCTATGATGAAATCTGTTGATCTAGCTGCATGACTGGTAGCCCTTACTTTTCCCAAAGGAGGTGCTACAGACATGTTGATTAAGATGAACTTTATTGGCTTCCCCTCTAAGTGGACAGCCATGAAGCATTCCTCAGCAGCTCAGAGCGCCATGAGTACAGAAGTTCAAGTAATCACCTGGCAAGTATGACAGACAGAACTGTGCTATTGTCCACCATTCTTGAGGTATTTCAGTTTCATACCAATTCACAGTTGTCTTCTGTTGTGTGACGATTTGTTTGGGACATATATAGAAAAAAAAAAACTTGCCCTTTGAGAATAATGATTTAAATTATCTGTAATTCTTTATTCATTTAAAATGTAAGAGTCACAGAGTAGAGAAGTGTATACTGAAGCACTGTCTCATCCAGAGACAGACTGATGCATTCATGACCTCACAGTGAATACTGATAACCCGAAAGAGGAGAGCCCTCAGTGGAATGGGTGCAGGGAAGAGAGAACACAAGAGTATATCTCAGTGGGAATATGACCAATATGCAATATGTTCATACAATAAAACTCTCAATAAGAGAGATAAAACACAAAAATGTAAAGTGACAGATTGGGAGTGGAAAGGAAGGGAGAGGAAAGAAGGAGAGAAGGGAAAAAAGAAAGAGTGAGCAAGAGAGAGAGGGAGAAATCTCAGATGAGAAGTAAATTCAGCCAGTTCTTTTTAAAAAATCACTTAAATAATGTCCACCTGGTATTGCCTGCTTTGGTCCAAAATGTCATCCTTCTTTACTCCCCTAATTCTTTATCTGTTTTTCCCTGCCCCTTCTTTACCTCTTCCCTCTCATTCATTTAAAGCCACAAAGTGAATATTTCTCTACAACCTTCCAGAGTTTTCTCTTTGCATGCAGGAGAGCTGATTCAGCTTGAACCCAGTAACCGCCAGCTTTGTCAGGATGACACAGGGCCTGATGGGGCTCACCCTAGGCATACAGCTTTCCCAGACAGCAAATAAACAGGCCCTGGCCTGAGTGACCACAGTGCTGGCACAAAGCCACTCACAAACATTTGGAGCATGCACTCTCATGATGAGAAAAGAACAGGCCTTTTAAATCTGCCAATTTTGTCTAAGGATTTAGAGTTATCTAGAACTGAGGGTGCCATGGCCTCTGAAAAACCTTCATGAGGTTCAGTAGTCACCAATTTCCCTTGGTCCTGACATACTCATCAGGTTTCTCCCAAGTCTAAAGAAATCACTCTGACTGTTATTCATGTCATTTAATTCTGCCTCTAACTGTTCCTTTGAATTTTTGAATCCAAACCTTCTATGCATTAGTGGGGTGATACTAAATACATCCTTTCATATTTCTGAATTCTGTACTTCCTTAATCATAGCAGTACTGGAGGTACCCACCTTCCTGACACTTCGAAGGTGCTGAATAAAATCTTTCTGCATGAATGAGTAAATGAACAAATGAATGGTTATACAAATGGTTGAATATTTTTCAGATATGACCATTCATTCTCATATACACTCTGCTCTGGGAAATGAGCACCTACTCAAATTCTAGCTCAACAGAACAAATTTTTACAATTCTTCACAAAAGACCTGCATTTGCACTTTGCCTAATGGCTTTCTTGGTCTGTGTACCCTAAGTCATGGCATTCTCTGAAATTTCTCTATTTCCCATTAATCAAATACAAATGCTAGCTCCTTCCTGTCTTGTCATACTTGTCAGGTTCTGGCAAGGCCTAAAAATGAGCAAAAGTGACAGTGCATGATCACCTGGAAGCGTTTGACCACACACCAAGGAGTAAACTGTGCAAGTCTCAGCAACAAAGTGAGAGTCCAAGGGCCTGCTCTGTGCCAGTGGGCTGAGTTGACGTACTTTCTGACTTGCTGCCAGGCATGACATTCTCCTGACAGCAACGTCATGCCTTTGCACATAGGTACTTTGCCTGTTCACAGGAGGCCCTTGATCTTTTGAGAGAGAGAGATAGAGAAGTGTCAGCAAAAAAAACCTGCAGCGTTGGCAAGTACGCTCAAGTCATCCGTAAGTCCAGGGTCCTGTGTGTTGGACAGACTGGAAAAGTTCCATGCGCATCTGGGAAAAATAGGAAAGTGCTTCTCTGGAGACTGCTTCTTTGACTTGAAACTAGTTCCTTCAGGACTCACCTCAAATGAGGTCACCTTTGAGCTCTGGGTTGCCCATCGGGATTGCTGGCTGTACTCAACAGCTAGGGATGAAGCACTGGGGCCCGTGGACAGAAACCCTCCTGCTTTCTGATTCCCAATAGTGTAAATATAAAAAAAAAAAAAAGCCAGTCCCTATTTTATGCAGTATCCTTCCTTCTCCCCCAGCCCAAATTGTCAATGCCTCAAGTATATCTATTGTTTACAAAATAAATCTTATTGTTTACACTCAGTATGTTGGGATGAGATACATATGCACAGGGAGAAGGCTACCATAGTGAGACACTAAGAAACATCCATTGTCTCACAGTTACCTCTTTGGTTGTGGCAGGGAAAGCTAGCACCTGCTCTTTTAGATGGATTCTAAATACAATACATTTCTATGACCTGCAGTCCCTATATTGCACACTAATTCTCAAGAATTGTATTGTTAGGCCTCCCACTTTTCTGTTGTTAGAGACCTCGCTTGCAACCCTCCTCCCAAAGACTCCACGATATACTCAAGGTTCGAATCATTTTTCTTCTTTGATCACATATGGCTGTCTCTGAACACCACACACTCTCCTTTAGACAAAAAATGACTAATACACTACTGGACAGTGATGAAATGACACTTTATATGCCCCTTTTCAGACCTCAGCAAACTCAAAAATAGGCACCATTTTACAGATGTAGAAATAGCTTCTAAGGGGTCACAAAGTGAGGAAAATTCAGACTTGAGATCTAAACTTTGATGACACAAAATTATCCAGCATTGTCTCTGACTCAACTTGCTGTATTCTGCACCACTTTGTCCAAATGGAAGCTAAACACCCATGTGTCCATTGAGTACTTGCAGGATGGCTAGTACAATTAAGGATATGGATTTTATATTTAGTGCATGTGTGTGTTTGCATGTTTGTATGTATGATATATGTATGTTTGTATGTGCATGCATACATATATAATTTGTGATTACTAGGGTTGAACCTAAAGCCTGTACTTCCTAGGCAAGTACACTGTGATTGATCTATATCCCTATTCCTTTTAAAATTTTGAGACAGGATATCACTAACTTGCCTCTGCTGGCTTTGAACTACTTCTGTAGCTCTTGCTGGCCTTTAACTTACTTTCTAGCCCAGGTAAGTTTTAAATTTGCAATATTTCTGCCTCAGCCTCCTGAGTACTTGAAATTGCAAGCTTGACTAACCAGGTATTTCTAATTTTATTTAATTTTAACTGAGCTCAATTTAAGTAGTAATATGTGGCTAGAGCCCACTGGGCTAGATGGCACTGCTTTAACCCACAGAACTGAAGACGGTCAGTCTTAGGGCATGTTACCCAATCTAAACTCTGAGTTATTTGAGAAGACAGAACTGAATGGCCAGTGGTAAACATTCAGAACTAGTTTTTCAATGGACTATTTATATGGTCCCATTGATTACCCAAATAATAAACTTGCCTTGGCCATGAAGCTGTTGCATGAAGTAGAACTACCTATGGGCTCAGGAGTCTTAGCTATACAATGAGGACATCACAATCAACTCTCTACTGGACACCTTCTGCCCAGGAGCATCTTACCTGTGTGGAGAGTCGGGTTCAAAACAAGTCTTAGTGACATCAGTGATATCCGGGTCACAGCACTCTCCGCCGTCATAGTTGAACTTTTCGTAGTTGCAGTCCATGTCGCACACACCATTCTGCTGCTTCTTCATGAAAGCAGGGTAGCGCAGGTTGCGGCAGTCTCCACCATCATGACCAGTCAGTGTGTGGTTGCACTCGGGGTCACAGATTTCATCCCCAATTTTGCTAATGTCACAGTTGGCCAGGATGAGGCGGTGGCGCAGGGAGGAGTTATTAACCTCCAACACCTCCAGTTCCCAAGAAATGTTGTAGTTTCTGAAGGCCTCAAGCAGCTGTTCATGCTGGAAGTTGATCTGTTGGAGGCTTACTGTTGGAGTCTCATGGTCATCATCATAGAGGTTGACCACCCGATAGCGTACTACCTTGGGCCGGCGGAAATTCAGAAGCTCATTGTAGCTGGTGATGACCTCTGTGTTGTCACACATTGTCTGCCCACAGAGAGGAGGTTCTAAATTTGTGTCCAGCAAGAAAGTGTGGGCATTGCTGAGTTCGACCTTGGGGCTGTTGCCATCCTTCATGGGAGACCAAGTGCGCTTCACATTATCCCAGTTCTCCTGAAGGAGGAGCTGAGGTAGAGGGCTGTGCAGGCCATGGGTTTCCATGTCAGAAAGTATCTCCTGCTGTGTTCTTGCCACCTTCCACAGACTGAAGTGCTCAATGTAGCCCCGGTAGTTATGATTTAGAGCACTGCCCCCCAACATGAGTACTTTGCACTTCTGAGTCAGTGGGCTGAATAGTCCACCCATTTGCTCCCCAGAGGTTGCCACCTGTGCACCATTCACATACAGTTTCATTACCCGTCCATCATAGGTGGCAGCTAGGTATACCCACTGGCCTGGGAGGTAGCTGCGATGGGCATCAATGGTGGTCACTTGCCGGGCCCGGTCTGTCTTCAAGGAGAAAAAGTAGCGTGGGTCTCTGTTGCCTTGATCACTGACGGTGTGAATGCCCACGACCCATCCTCGGTCGTGTGAGGTATAAGAACATTTGTCATACAGCCCTATGTTACCCCAAAAGAGAAAGATGAATACATAAAGCATGGAAGTTGGGGAGTAAGTTATTTCTCTCTGACAAAATATATATCAGGATATCCTAGACTAGCAGTTTTCAAACAGTCCTATAGTCTCTTGGAACTTAGTAACAGTGCCTCTGGGTCCACCCCAAGAGCAAGGTGAAGGCCAAAGGAGCTAACAGGGCATATAAGTTGGGTTTGGAGACATTACAACTTGAATTTAGGTGTTTTACTTTATTAGTTTTGAAAATGGAGAAAGACAAGCATTTAACTGCTGATCTGGAAAGATTTGTGAAGGTCATTACTTCTGACTTCTTCACTTGACAAGTGAGGGACACAGAGAACAAAAGTCACTTGTTAGTTTATACAGAATCACTTTCAGATCATTTGAGATCCAATTCAGCTGGGTTTTCTCTAAGACTAAACTATATATGACCTGAATATGCATTAGGTATGTATGTATGTATGTAGTATGTGTCTTGATTATCTATCATCTATCTATCTATCTATCTATCTATCTATCTATCACCATCATCTATCAATCATCTATCTATTACCTCAATATAAAATAATGTTGGGTATGCCTACAAAATACTAGTTCTGAACAAACTCTATCAAGCCTCTATGGCAGGCTAGGTATCATGCTAAGGATTATATGTGGATTAGTTCACTCAATGCATATTATCTTCCTCAAAACAGTACTAATAAGTTTCTCATTTAGGGGGTAATGGATATGGAATTTGAAAAAGAATAGGAGACAGATTCAAGGCCAGCTGGTTGGCTGGTGAATTTTGGCTCTGGAATTCACTTTCCTATGTGACAATTCCTTGACACTTCACATGCCATCACTAAGACCACCAGTGGTTTAGATCACACCATCTACCAGGGCAAGGCATCACAAGTTTAGTTAGGCATTTGAAGAAGTTCCAATCCAGGGATTTCAAGAGATGCTCTGGGAATTGCAGAAAGTAGCTTAGCAGATTGTCTGGACATGATTATCATTATAATCACCGATCACTTGTCCCCTAGCTTTTCTGGAATATACCGCATGTCCTTGGCATAGATAAAACTGCTGGGCTGAGTAGAGGATTTTCTAATTGGGTGTATTTTAAGGGTCAGATGCTGTACAAAGCCAGGTGGGAGGAGAAAGAAAGGGAGATGAAAATGAATAAAAGATGTTCATTTAGAAGGACAGTCCCTACTCTTACTGGAGAATTGTTGCGGTCACAGTAACTCTGAGTGTTCATCTGCCATTAATGATCATCTGATGAGTATGGGCAGTGTCCAGTAAAATCAATAGAGGAGGCACACACAGTTTTTCCTCCATAGTGGGCAATGAGACCTTAGAATCTGTGTAAATCTACCTATTAGCATCTGATGTGGAGAGCACTTTGACAGAGAACCTAAACCCATCTATATCTCTCTTCACATTCCCTGTATAACCATATTTAAGGCAATGGCCAGACTCTCCTAACATAGTCATCCTGATCCTAAAGTCTAAGTGTTCTTGATGGAGTAGCGACTGCCCCTTCTGGGTCTTGCTTTCATGAGGTTCCCCATCACATATTCACTTTATGTCTGGTTTTCTTTATTATAGGATCCCAGTGGCAACACAAACCAGGTACCTTTTTCAAGCTCTCCCTAAAGCCCTATAAGGAGGGATATTGTTTCCTCAGAATTTATTTTACTTTTAGGAAATTAGACATAGGCTCTCTGGTTCTGGAGTTGCCTGTATCCTCTCTATTGTCCCTTCTTTACTGTACTAGGTGGTTCTGGAGGTTCATAACCATGTCTTATAATCTCTGTAACCTGTCCAGGACACAGCTACAGTAGATCCTCAGTATGTGTCTCATGAATGAGCATAGGCATGTGTAATTCTAAAAAGAGTGAGAAAAGAAATAAGGCAGAGGCTTTTAAGGACAAGCAGACTAAAGATACCCATTTTTGTCTGAGGTCAAATGTGTTCATGATAGAAGAAAAAAGCAGGGTATTTGGACCCAGGGTAATCTTCCTTGATTGCAGATCACAGAAATTATTAGCCACATGCCTGGGAAAATAACTCCACCTTTGTGGAGCTGGATTCCCTCATCCATATTTCACTTAAATGTTTCATCATCCTTAAAAATCATAATGTATATAACATCCTTGGCATAACTGAGCTATCCAAGTAGTCCATTTTTTAAGATAGAGGGTCTAGGAATAAATTAAAGATGATAAAGTGCCGGGCGTGGTGGCGCATGCCTTTAATCCCAGCACTTGGGAGGCAGAGGTAGGAGGATCACCATGAGTTCAAGACCACCCTGGGACTCCATAGTGAATTCCAGATCAGCCTGGGCTAAAGTGAGACCCTACCTCGAAAAACCAAAAAAAGAAAAAAAAAAAGATGATAAAGTAAGAAATAACTAGGGAACAAGCAAAATACAGACTGAGGAGGGCCTCCTGTTGCATGGAGAAGGGAAAAGATGGTACCAATACATGATGCATCCATACAAAATATGTTGTATTGTTTATTATTAAATAAACAATAAAAAATACAGAGTCAAGTTACCTTAAAAACTTCTTGCCTGGTATGTTAAGAACCAAGTTGAAAGAGAGAGAGAGAGGAAAAATAAAAAGTTCTTACCAATCCACTGACAAACCTATTTAGAAATCTTAAATCTCCACTAGTTTAGACAACAGTCAGAGGCTGAATATTAAAAGCTAGATCCCAACTGACTTTCTCCATAGATAAAGATATAACTCCAGATTTGGAATGAATTGCCCCAGATCTCATTTTCTAATCTGAAACAGGAGTCAATATCTCCTCCTTCCCTTCGCATTCCTGTCCTCTTCCTCTTCCTCCTCTGCTTTCTCCTCTCTCTCCTCCTCCTCTTCCTCCATCTCCTCTTTATTTTGCCAGGGGCTCCCAGTTCCTGGTTTTCATGTTTCCTTTGGAAGGTAGCTTGCCTCGTTAGCAAGGTAAAATGTTTATACATCTGTAGGGTGCCCCCAGTTCATAACCTTTCTGGGGCCTGGGACCTCTTCTGTTTGCAAATGAATGAAAAGAAAGAAGGAGAGAGATCTTATGGAGCTCAGGAGTAAGAGGTGGCTCAGTCTCAAGAGACATGGTTGTTCAGTGATTCCAAGAGGAAACACATGAAGGGAAATAAGAACCTTCAAGCAGTGCTACAGAAGCTCTGAGGGAAATATTTACTTGGAGTGTAAGTGGCGACAGGAAATCACTCAGCTTCCACAGAGATAGAGGTGTATAATGGTGATGGGGGTCCATTTCTGTATGAAAATAATTCAACGGGAGTCACATTCCAATAAACTGAATGGGCAGCACTCTTGAACTGCCAGTCCAGAACCAGGACTTGGCGCCAGAGATCTGGGCTTAGCATGCCAGGTAACCTTGTCTGAGACAAGTCACACCACCTTCTTTATTCTGTTGGGCCTCATTTCCCTTTTCTGTTGAAGGAGGGGGTGAGATGAAATGATCTGCTGCCTGATGTTAAGAGCCCTTTTGTTCACTATTAGAATGGTTCCTTGTATGTAGATCGTGTTCAAAAGTATGTGTTGATTTGAACTGGATGCCTTACGCCATTCCCAATTCTTGCATGCTTAGGTTTGCTCTCTTCTCCATCTCTCCATGTAGGACAGAGAATACTATTATGTAGGACAGGATGTAAGAGTATCCCCACACCTCCACTCTGTCCTCCCCCACAATTATTCAGTAAGATACAGATAGAATTTTTTTTTAAAAAATGGTGAAAATCAGTCTGAAATCAACACCATCTGTGTGCTACTAGAGGACGATCCTGAGGGACATATCCCCATGTGACAAGGCAGAAGGCCTCACACAATTCTGCATATAATCTACATATAATTAGCATACACCTGCTTAATGTTACAAACCTACAGAACCAGAGAATAAATGCACCAAGAGTCATTTTGCAGGCCAATGTGGTATGTGGGCACACTAAACAGAGGGAGGAAGAGAGAGAGAGAGAAAGAGAGTGAGCCACCAAATTAGTAAAGGGACATCCCATGTAGTCTTCCCCTTCAGGAGCAGTTATTTGAATAATTTCTTATCTTCCCACAGCTGTATGATGAACAAAAGAGCTTCATACACCCCTAGAAGCTTGAAGTGCATTTGCTTTTGTTGACATTTTTCTTTTACCTCATCATGCAACCATACTCAATATACCCAAATAGGAATGACATGCATGAAAAAGGAAAGACTGAGAGTAAATTTTGGATTGACCTGTCTATAAATAATACTCTGGGACACAGGAGGGTTCTTTGTGAATACCTTAACAGATAAGGGCAGTGTGTTCTATGTACCCATGTCACCCTAGGAAGAGACAAATCTTACTCACACATGCATCATTCTTTCCCTGTCCTGAAGCCCATTACATACTCAATGTCTGTTTTCCCCACACAGACTGTTTGATTCATTTATAAATGCTAAATATATAACATAGTGTCTGTCTGGTACATTGTAAGCAGTCCATAGAATGTGTCACTGAAAGTGAAAAATAAAGAAAGGGGAAACACTTCTCTGTTTCTATCTTCTTGATATAAGCATATTACTAATATAGGAATCCTGAACTCAATCAAACAACAACATCTGCACTGGGAACTCCTCAGAGTAAAGTGAGGCCCAGGAAGAGGAGATAATGTTCAAGGCAACACAGTGCTGAGTTCATTGCTATAGGATTTCCAATCCCAGACTTACAATCATGTCATTACTTCAAGTGCCAAGCATTATATCCTAGGCTATTTCAAGGCACAGCCCCCTCCAGGAATATTTCTTCAAGTCCTACAGCGCCAACACAAGCAAGCTGAACTGAAGTGCAATACGGAAGACTGCTTCCATGTCACTCTTTTGCATGGACATATAATTGGACTCAGAATGCACAATTCTTTCCTTCTAATGATTAGTGGTTGGGGCTTACTTCCCCACTACAGTGCAGCCTAAGATTTGTGTGGACCTCTGTCAGTCTGGAGTTTGGAGTGCTTTATTGAGCATCTGCTCCAGCTTCTGGACTTCCATACCGAGCCTTTTGCCTGCTCATTTCTGACCCGGGATTGTTCCAACTTCCAGTGTCTACTTTGAAATTTTTCTTCTGAAGTTGTTGTCATAAACTTGGCTCCTTCCTATTTTCCTTTTGTCTGTTATATACATAATACAAACGACCCCTTAAAATGTATATGCTAAAGTCACAACACCTAGTAGTTCAGACTGATAAAGTCTTTAAATAGGTAATCACATTATACCGAGGTCACTAAGAGGTCACATACAGTATGACTGGTGTCCTTATACCAAGAGGATAATTGGAGCACAGATGTGTACAAAGAGAAGACCATGAAAATACACGAGGCAAAGACAAACAGTTGCAAGCCAAGGAGAGCAGCCTCAGAAGAAAACAACCCTGCCAGCACTTGAAGTTCAGACTTCTAGACTCTGGAGTTGTAAGAAAATAAAATTTGTGTTGTTACAGCCACCTAGGCTATGGGGCTGTCTTGGGGCAGCTTTAGCTAACTGTTACAGCACCACTCTGCTCCTTTTTTACCATGAAGATTTCTCTAAATTCTACTTGTCTATTTTCCACTGTCTTTCTTAGTTCATAATCATTCTGTTAGTATTCACTGCCTCAGTCTCCATTCCTATTAGAGCAAGCCAAGTTACATTAGGAGGACACAAAGATTGTTAGTGTGGTCCCCCTGCATAGGAAATGTGCATTCCCTGGAAGGGAGGGGGCATGCTTCTGTGTTTCTATGTAAATGAACTTTTCTGAAATACATTCTGTCTGTTTGTTGGGCACATAGGTAGCTGCTTCCATGCCAAGATGTCTCATGTAATTTTCATGCCAAATTTGCACAATACCTGTTTGTTTGTTTTTTTTTAACCAATGAGAAACTTTGAGATGTAGAGAATTGAAGTTTTTTTTTTTTTTTTTTTTTTCCAAAGTCACATAGCACTGAGCTGTGGGAAGTCTTAGAATTCAAGTCTACCAGCTAAGCTCCATTTTATGGTTTTTTCCTGTAATGGTTTCCTGGTATACTTTCACTGAACACAAAATTGGCTCTGATAACATCTGGATTCTCTTCATCATTGCCAAAGAGAAGGAATTAGCAAAAGATAAATGGTTTATGGAGTTATTTTTCATTCATATTGGGAGAGTAAGTATACATATATAAAGAGAGAAAACAGGACATTCCTCTCTGGGAGAAAGTAAGGTTTGCAAATAAACGATGACAATAAGCAGGATGAAGACTTCTATGTAGCAATTCTGCTAAGCACAGATACTGACTTGGGGCTCATCACATCCCTGTGACATTGGCATTCTTAATGTCATTGGCAGGTATGGAAACTGAGGTATGGAGAAGCTACATGGTATTCTCTCTAAGAAGTCCTGCATAGAGAGAGTATGGAAAAAAACCCTGCTTCTGACTGGCATCGATCCAACTATGGAGCTAGGGCTGAACATCAGGCAACTTTACTAAATGAGATTCACCTTCACCCACAGTTGAGGCTTTGTGTCAAGCTCTGGTGCGTAGTACAGTACATCTCAAGATAAGCTGATTCTTCCCTCAGCTTCATCCCTCCCCTTTCTATGACATGAGAGGATCATAGCAGATAGTCCTAGAGGCCGCTTCTATCTCAAACTCTGGATTCTAAGATCCGTTCCTTCAGATAACCCACCCTGTGTTACCACTATGGGAGATGTTGGATCACAGGTAGGGAAGGTAGGTTCAGGCCCTCCAGTTTATGATGCCCATGAGCTGTGGACAATCTGACAGGAGAATATAAGCAGAGGTGAGAAGATGTGGGGATGAAAGAGGGAATTTAGGTCAACAATCTGATTTCTTTTGGGGAGGCTAACAAATTCAAAGCTAAAGGTTGAAGCCCATCCTTTTGTTTTGTTTTGTTTTCCCTTCCCATGATTTAATCACTGGTATCAAAGCCACAAAGGAATGCTTGAGAGAGCAATCCTATGGAAAGCTTTTATCTGTCTAAGAAGAGTGATTAAAATAGACAGATTTGGGTTAAGTATACACATGGTCTCTGCTCTAGGTTCAGTTGTTGGGAGGAGACTCACCAAAATGACCCGAAGGACTCAGTAGCACTAAGCATTCAGAGGAAGGCAGGGATGTCGACTAAGAACATGCCCAAGGGAACATTCCTCAGTATTCTCAACCCTCAGTGCCCACCCTGACTCAAGGGATTCCTTTTAGGCTCAGTGAAAGAAGGGGCCTGAGAAAGGATAATGGTGGCTGGAGGCTCATCACAAGTTATTCTGAGGTCTGGGCATTTTTGTCTCACAATATCAGAGAAGAAAATATATCGAAATAACTATAGAGCAATTCACAAGAGCGTAGTTGGCTCAGGTAGTTCCTGTGGGTCATCCATGTAGGTGAACAGATAGGACCCAAAGTACACTGGGCAGCAGGAAAAACACCCGTAATGTCACCTGTATCTGCTTTTCTACTGTTTTTTTTTTTTTTTCTTCAGTGTTTTATTTTATTTTCTCAATTTTTATTAACATTTTCCATGACTATAAAATATACCCCATGGTAATACCCTCCCTCCCCCCGACTTTCCCCTTTGAAATTCCATTCTCCATCATATCCCCTACCCATCTCAATCATTCTACTTTCATATACACAATACCAACCTATTAAGTACCCTCCTCCCTTTCTCTTCCCTTTCTACCAGATTCTTGTTTCCTAATAGAAACAATCATATGAGAGTTCTCTCACAACAGAATCTGCTTACCTTTTCTACTATTGTTGGGTGCTTGGATAAGTTAATTCCTCTCTCTGAGCCTTAGTTCTCTCAACTATACTCTCTCGATGAAAACAAAAATTGTATCCTATATACTTCAGAAAGCTCCTTTCAAGGGCAAAGGAGATACATGATAGCTTATTTCTTTGAAAATTAGATGAAGCGATTCAAATATGATTCAGTTTGAGAAGAGCACATTGACGAATTCCTGAGACCCATAATTATTACTGCAAAACTTATGTGATACATGTAAGATGGCAAAGTGCTCTTGGGGGCTCATGCTGCACCTTTCTTTCCCTTTGCACCATTTGCTTCTCCGTCAGGAGTCTACATAGATTGAGAAAGGCCAGGGTTTAGCAGACTACCAAATATGAGCTCAAAAGTTAGCTTTAGGGCTGGAGAGATGGCTCAGCGATTAAGCGCTTGCCTGTGAAGCCTAAGGACCCCGGTTTGAGGCTTGGTTCCCCAGGTCCCACATTAGCCAGATGCACAAGGGGGCGCACGCGTCTGGAGTTCGTTTGCAGAGGCTGGAAGCCCTGGCGCGCCCATTTTCTCTCTCTCCCTCTGTCTTTCTATCTGTGTCTGTCCCTCTCAAATAAATAAAAAAAAAAAAAAAACTGCTCTCTTAAAAAAAATAAATGTTAGCTTTACATCTGCCAGTTATGTGACTCAAGAAGTGTAGGATAGGATAACTCCTAGTGTTAGTCTTCTCATCTGCTGGATGGGGATGGTGCATCTCTGACAGTTGTAGATGGAAGTGAAGATATAATGAATGTACCAAGACTTGGCACATGGCCACTGGCAACATATTAAGTGTTAAAACATCTGTAGGGTGGAATCACACTGATCTGTGCAAACCCCAGTTCAGATTGTTAGCTAAGTAGCCTTGGGCAAAACCTTTGCTCCTTATCATTTCCTCATATGTAAACTGGTAATAAAAGTACTTCATACCCAGAGCCATTCTGAAGATGGAAAGACTGTAAAAGCTTATTTGCATAGTATACAATAAAAGTAACTGCAATTTTATTAATATTTATAAAAAATACCTCATCCTTTTCCTCATAACTGGGGCAATAACTCCTGCTATACTGTTGAACTGTCATTTCTGTCCCTATTCCCTGAAATAGAGATGCATGTTCATTGTTCTTCTTTGTCACACAATATCAAAAAAAAAAAAAAAAACAAATAGTGCATATAAACTTAGGAGAGTGGGGGAGGAAGGGAGAAACTAAGCAAGGAAGAAAGAGGAGGAAGAAGACTAGGCACTGGGGAGAAGTGCACTTCAATATTGTTCATCCTCAAAAGTTGCATAGCTCAAACCAGACCCACCTGGTGCTGATGAGAAAACTGCCTTGGAAGAGAGACCCTACCTTGCTCATCTTGAGGACCTACCAGCTCCTCTCCACAGTCCTCATCAAACCCTGGAAACAATGACATGTCTTCTGAGAAAACTGTCAATGAAACCTGCCTCCTGTAGTCCACAACTGACATAGCAGTCCTAAGCCCATATCCTTCCCATGGGATAAGGCAGAATCAGGACTGGAGAGTCTCTTACCAGCCTTTTGATCATTACCATTGAACAGTTCATATTTAAATCACCTGGGCTACATGTCAGAAAGTGACTCTTCACATTTCCAGAATCAGAGAATTCCTCATGCCAGAGATGTCCTGCACATATCATGCGTTTCTCAGTGCTCTCCAAGGTAGGGCCCGAGTCACCCCCTGTCCTTTCCACTCACTGTTACAGGATCTGGTTTCTATGAATTCTCAGAAATTATTTGGTGATATGGAGAAGTCTGGGGTTATTGGCTATGTTCTACCACAGCTCTAGTATTCCCAAATTAACACCCCCAAGTATATTTACTGAATGAATTTACTCATTCCTTGATGCATTCAACATGTATTTTTGGAGCATCCATTTTGATTAGGCCCTGGCTAGCATGGCCAGAAACAGCCTGAACCTGCTTGCTAGAGACATTCTATCCCATGATGCTCATGCTGGATCTTCTGCTGATGCAGTGCAAATAGAGCATCATTCTAAATGCATGTGAGGGTAAGATAGGCCAAATGCATATGTTAAGAACACCAATTGAAGATGGCAATTGGGTAAAAAGAGGTCATAGAGGTAGCTTATAAGCTCAGAAGCATCCTTCACATATCTGTATGGCATATCATTTTGATACCACCAGCAGCATCAACATTTTGAGAATTCAGACACCAAGACAATGATAGACTGTTGGAAAAGGAAAGCCATCTCAACATGGTGACTTCCTTCTAGTTTTGCACTGATCATATCTTAGCTCTTGTTGGCAGATCCATTTATTCCTCTTTGTATGTGTCTCTCCCTCCCTCTCTCCTCCCCCTTGTGTGTGGTCTGTCTGTCTGTTTCTATCTCTCTCTGCCCAAACGTTTGAAGTTCAGAATGATATAGCCTATGTTTCTTGGCATAATGGCAACATCTAGTAGGTGGTCAACACACTTTTTTTTTTTTGAGGTAGGGTCTAACTGTAGCCCAGGCTGACCTGGAATTTACTATGTAGTCTTGGGGTAGTCTTGAACTCATGGCGATCCTCCTACCTCTGTCTCCTGAGTGCTGGGATTAAAGGCATGCATCATCAGACCTGGCTATTAACACACTTTTATTCCAAGAACGATCTCTCATCTCTGTGCATTGATCATATGGATACAGCATGCACTTACTGCTTTGGCAGCCCATAGGAGACAGGAATGTTTATTTTTCTAAACAGAAGCTGAGTTGTGACTTTAAAATTCTGCTTTAACAGTACAAACTGTGTTACATATGCAAGTCACAACCATTCTGAGCTTTTCTTTTCTTGTTGGGTAGACCAAGCATTGTATTACCCCACCTCCCAATCAGTATATGGGAAAAGACCCAGTCAGTGTTTAATATATCTTCTCTTAACTAGCTTCTGTTTCAGTGGTTTGGCCCATCTAGACACTGTAGAATATCATCAGATCTAACTTCCTAAAATTCCATATTTCACTATTTGGCTAAACAGACAAATCTTTACTAATGGTGCAAAAAGACTCTAGTTACCTCCCTCTCTTGGGTCCATACACCTTGTTATTCTGATTTGGAAGATCATTATCCAGTGTTATTTCTTCTACTAGACTTTCAATCATCAAGCATGCGCCATCAGTGCATAAACATGAATGAGCACCTGCTACCTCTTATCCTCTTCCTACACCAGCTGTGCATGGACCATGTGTTGTTTCTTCATAACACACAGGCAATTGTATGGGACAGGGCCTCTCATTTATCCTGTTGTATGGGATAGGGCCTCTCATTTATCCTGTCTTCCTCAGGCCTTACTGCTGGTTTGAGCTATTTAATGCATAGTCTGCTTTCCAATACATGGCAATGATTACTGCTGAAAGTATGACTCATTGTGGACACTCCATTCCAAAGCTATCTCTTGTATGGAACTGGAAGATCATGAGAATACATCCTATATGTCTGTCACCACCACTCTGCATCTATAAGCTTCTACATTGGCACCTAAGGCATAAATACTCAATAAGCATGAATAAAAGATATATGAGTCCATTGGCTTGTGAAGAAACTGGATTTGGGTAGATTTTCAGGTTTTAGTTATTCTAGTAGTGGAGCAAAGGCTGTAATATGGAGGCCACTGGAATTATACTTACAGCCACAGGGAGCCTCTTCTGTCCTGGACCTCAATTTTTCCATTTAAATTGTAGGAGATTGGCATCCCAGGTCATTAGATTTGATTGTGGAAAATAGTACAGCAAGGGAAAAGAAAACACAACTTAGCTGTGTGCTGGCCTGACTAGACTATAGGCAAGTGAGGCCTTCTCTGCTATTCATTCTCTCAACTTCAAAACTACGGAGTATAGAGAAATAATTTTCAGGGCCTGTCTTCTTCCCTCCCTTCCTCTCTCCTTCCTTCCCTCCCTCCCTCCCTCCCTCCCTCCCTCCCTCCCTCCCTCTCTCCCTTCCTTCCTTCCTTGCTTCCTTCCTTCCTTCCTTCCTTCCTTCCTTCCTTCCTTCCTTCCTTCCTTCCTTCCTTCCTTCCTTCCTTCTTTTCTTCCTTCCTTCTTCTCTCTGTTCCTTCCTCTTTCCCTCCCTCCCTTTCTCCTTCACTCTCTCTTTCCCATCCTCCCTCCCATCTTTCCTTCCTTCCTTCTTGCATACTCCTCTTATATCTTTCTGTCTCTCTCTTTCTGCAGTCCAGTCTCACAGAACCCAGGCTGGTCTTGATCTTTTAATGCAGCTGAGGATGACTCTGAACTCCTATTCTATTGCCTCCACTTCTCCAGCACTCAGATCACAGGAATATTCCACAGTGTTCAGATTATGTGGTACTGGAATTGAATCCAGGGCTTCATACATGCAGGGCAAGCACTTAATCAAGAAATGCTGCAGATTTCCCAAGGGTTTTCTTGAAAATGCCAGGACAAGCTTTCTGCATTGTGTCCTTCTTTGCTATTAACGTATGCTTGGTCATGGCAAACTGCTTGTCATCCATGATTGTAACATGACTGTCTCGTGCTATACTTTGAGTATTGTCTGTGCCTTTGGAATTCCTTTTCTCCTAAATAAAGATGTACATTCCATTTTATTGCATTGGCACAAAGACACGTACAATTGACAGTCTGGAGCATTCATTATTATATATGCATTATTATTTTTGAATTTTGGTTTTGAAGGAAATTAAACCCCTTTTCTGAATCTAAACATCCTGTATCTTCAGGCATCATGCCAGTCATATCTCGTCGATGAGTCACTCTCATTTCCATTTCTGGGCTTTGGGTTTTCATTTGCAATCGTCACTGAGAAAGAGTGCTAAGCACCTGCAGCTGACCTGGAAGCTAAGAAGGGTGAGCATGTTCTTACATGGGCAAGCCAAGTGATGTCAACTTCATACCTGACACAGGTCCACAGCCAGCGATGTAAAAACACACCCAAGACAGTGTTGGCTGCGCTCTGCAGACAAAAGGTGAGCCTTCCATCACCTTATTTTGGGTCACAGTGAAGGGTGAGTCTTTCAGCACAGAGATGGCAAAGGGGGATAAGAAAAGGAAGAGGTCAGGAAGGCTGAACTTCCCTTTCTAGTGCTGTGCCATTCAGTCCTTTCCTGGGCACGGAGAGCCACAGGGGTTGGTGCTAACTAATCCATGATTTTGTGTGAGTCAGCCATTGGGTTAAGCACTTTGCACAGATTAGCACAGGAAACAGTCACAGTAATCCAAGCAGAGGAATATTATCATTGATTCCAATTTACACATGGGGAAGCATAACTGGCTGAGATTTGAGTAACTAGTAAGCAAATAATACAGGTAGGATTGAATTTGGACAGCCTGAATGTAGATTTCATACTCTCCACTTTCTTTTTTTGTCTTTACTTTAAAATGATGCATCATTGCCATAGGAAAACTAAATGGCATGAGGAGAAATTCTGCTTTTATTTCATATGTAACAAAAGTGGAGTAGGGCAAGCTGGTTCTAAGGAAGAGGTAGAACTTGATTCTGATTCTGACAAAAAGAGTCTGAGGAGTTTCCCTGCATTAGTCTCAAGGAGCTGAGCCTTGGTGAGCTTCGGGAGTCTATGTGGGAGGCAGGCTGGGAAAAGACCTTCAAACAGAGGTGCAACATAAACAAGTGTGAAACCTATCACCTAGGAGGAGCCTGGGCCTGAGAAAGACATCTGCACCTGATAGAATTTGAGGTGACACAGAGGGACAAAGAAAAATAGAGAAAGGGCCATTCAAAGCTAAAATGCTGTGGGTTATGCATGAATGCAAAGCAATCTGAAGCTATTTCTAGTCATTAGAGCACCACTCATGGTTTCTGATGAAGGGAGACCACAAAATTAGAGATCCTTACGTAGGGTGATATGGTGTCATTCTTTACCTGAGTAAGAGAGCCAACAGAGGCAGGATCAGTGCCTCATGATGTCGTGCTTATAGAAATGTGGAAAAATTCAGATTTGTCAATGATGAGGGTAGAATGTATACAAAATTTGGGGCAGAGTTGATAAGACTTTTTAAATGGGATTCTATTTTTTTTCTGGGTTTTTTTTACATATACAGTACAATTGTGAAGTACAACTCAACTTAAGTTCTTTAATACTTCTTAAGATGTATAAAGGTCACTGTGATATTCATCTAGAGCTTCAGGATTTGTATTAAATTCCAATAAGCAGAGGGTGAGAAGCTCTGCTTTGATCCTGGCTTCTAGTGAACTTGACTAAATTGCATCTTCTTCTGTTTCTTGAATCACCTTCTATTCAACTAGGGGAGGAAGTAGAGTTGATCACTAAGTCTTTTCCCATCCCTGATAGTCTGCTCCATAAACTTCCTGAAGCACAGGGATGCTATCTCCTTTGACGTTACAACCCATTGCCTAGCTGGGGACCTGTCACAGGTAAGCACAACACAAATTTGTCAAATGTGCAGAACCCACTGAGTTTTGAACTCAACATTCCTGTAGAAATTTTAAGGAATAATTTAAAATTAAAATTTTAGAAGGTGGCTCATATTTTTAATTTTTTAAAGGCACAAAACAAACAGATTATTACCCCAGACAAGGTAATATTTTCTCTCTGTCTTAAAAAGACTCAAAGTTCATTCAAACTATGGAATAAAAAGACTGATGGAAAGCAGGATAAGGACACTGTAAGGTCAAGGAAAAATAAAAATATGAAAAGGCATATAAGGAGAGAATATGTATTCTATGGTTATTGGAAATTCTGATTAATCTGAAGAGTCCATGCATGGTAATAGTTCTCAGTCAGGGAAGAGTTTCCCCTCAGGGATATTTGGAAATGTGTGCAGATGTTTTTAGTCAGCACAACTGTCCATGGGGTGGGAGCCTGTTTGCAGCCGACAGGTAGAGGCTTAAGATGCTGGTAAACCCTCTATAATGCATAGGAAAGTTTCCAACACAAGCAATTGTCCATGCTGAAAGATCAGTGGTGTTGAAGAGTCATAATGTGGCGCACTTCATGCTATCAGTAAAAAAAAAAAAAAAAAGATTTGGGCAACAAATAACACGTGAGGCTGAGGCACTAAGACCTGAAATTAGGCAATTTATAATGAAGTGGTTTGAATATGGACCCTGAAAACGGAGTCTACCACTGACTTGGTATGCACTTTAGCAAATATTTAAAATTCCTCATTTGAAATACTGGGCTATTAGCATTAGCTGTGTGTGGTGGTCTGATTCAGGTGTCCACCATAAGCTTAGGTATTCTGAATGTCAGATTCCCAGCTGATGGAGATTTGGGAATTAACACTTCATGGAGGTGGTGTATTGTTGGGGGCAGGCTTATGGGTGTTATACCCAGTTTCTCATTGCCTCTCCTATTGCTATTGTCCACCTTATGTTGGCTAGGGGTTGGTGTCCACCCTCTGCTCATGCCATCGTTTTCCCCTCCCATCACAGAGCTTCCCCTAGAGCCTGTAAGCCAAAATAAACCTCTTTTTCCCAGAAGTTTCCCTTGGTTGGGTGATTTCTACCAGCAATGTGAACCTGACTGCAACACTGTGTTACAGGTTTGCTGTGAGGAATCAAGCATAAATACAGGCAAAACACTTAGAATAATGTCTGGATTACAGTATGTGTGTAATACACATGCTATGACTATTTCTGCATGGAAATAGCAGAGACCTACAGCAGATTCAAGTTTAAGAAAGGGGCTAAGCTCTCCCTCACTTGCTGTTAAACTTTAATAAATGATCTCGAGATGTTTGGTCATCATGTAGTGATTATATCCACTTGGCTAATAATCCTTCCTCAATCAGTGTTGGCTTCAGATGGCAAAGCAGGCTACAAGTTTTGGGTTTGCCTTATAGTTCTCAAGGAACTCCCTGCCTGGACTCTGTGTTTCAGCTCTTCCCACATACCCAGGCCAACATCTGACTGCCTCTCCAGCCCAGGCTCCTCATGGTTTTAGCACATCGGCTGAAGGAGTCAGAGGAAGGCAGACATGCAGACAGATGGAAAGATGGATTCCTTCTGGGGAAAGCTGCTGGTGGAGATACACGGTACTCACAGGGATTCTACAGATAAAACTAGGCTCAGCTCAGAGGCTTGTTTGAACTACTAACATTATTCTCTTGGACTCCTTGTTTGTAAACAGATATTGCTGCTGACACTGGGCTTTGTAAGGAAAGACAGAATGGGGGTGGGGGCTATATTTGGAGAAAAAGGCAAGTTGTGTCTGAAAGCCTTAGACCAACCATGTGTTTGTTGTTGAGAATACAAAGACCTCACTGTATTAAATGAAAATGCTTGTTTTACAAAGCGAGTGGGAATATGATAGGTACATGCCGAAAATACTTCAGAAACTGAAACACCCCATGCCATGAGGGCTTCCTGCTACATCCTACATACAGAGGTGCACAGGGATCACGAAGGCTCAGTACCAGTGAAAAGAGGCTCTGGGAGGCTTCAGACAGAGAGAGGCCTAGGAGTGATTGACTGTCCTTTCTGTCCCCATCTACGAAGGCTGTTCTTTCCCTACAAGCTGAGCTCCATTTCCTATTCTCCATTGCTTCCCACCACCTGCTGACCTGAAGGTTGAAACGGGTATTGATTTAAAGTGTTAGTGTTGATAAAGGAGCCTCTGAAAGTATAGATCCAGAGCAGCATACCACTGGGAATAATTATGATTAAATAGCTATGCAGGCAGCATACTTTAATTTTTTTTTCAAAGTAGTTTTCAACTTCTGAAGGGAGTGGTTTTCACTGTACTCTGTGGAAGCGCAGGGCCCAGAGCAATGTTTCAGAGGATTTTTTTTTTTTTTAAAGGATTCCCAGTAACATTTAAACTAGAATTGGAATTGCCTAACTTTTGACCCAATTCTTAATACAAAATCTGGTTATAGATCACGTAGATATATGGGAGGAGAAAAAAAAAGGTGGATAATGAAAAAAGAAGAGAAGAAGAGAAGAAGAGAGGGAGGGCAAAAGAGAGAGAGAGAGACAGAGAGAAAGAGAAAGGGACGATGGAAAGGTAGAAGGAGAGTTGAATTCATGGATTGATGGATAAAATCCACAGTGAATAATTACCAGCAGGATCATTTCAGGCAACATTAGAAGTAAACTTGCCTACTTAAAATCTCAGAGAAACTCAGAGAACAGAGTTTGAATAAACAGAGTTGTAGATTATATTTCTAAGGAATAAACTAATTTCTCCTTGGAGAAATAAAAGCTCCAAATTCTATTTACTTCAACCAGGGTGCACATGAAGGAAAGTGCAATTCCTCAGTCTGATATGACAACTCAACATCAACATTCTCATTTTCACAGATCCTACAGCATTCAGATTTAGTGCTGAGAACAGCCTTCAGGAAATGACCTGGCATGCTCCCACTTTTTTTTTTTTTCCTGCATTTAACTCACTATTTGGGAGCTGTAGGTCCTTTAAGTACCTGACAATAATGGACTTCAGAAGAATATTACACAGCTTCAGATTTTTTAAAGAAAATGTCTTGAGGTTTACAAATCTCTTCAACTTCTCCAGAAGCTGAGTGCAAGAACCCCATTGTCCTCTGTTGATCTAGAATATGAATGTTATTGAAGTGTTTTAGTCGGAAATGGCATTTGAAAACAAAGGCTAACGATATCAATTAAAATGCTAAATCATAACAAAAATGACATCAACCATCAAGTCACACCATGAGAGTGCTGTGGCTGATACTCCTCCCTTGGCACCATATGATCCAGTCTCACAGTGGTCAATGTGACCTTTGGGAAATGTATATTTAATCTTATAGTTCCACTGGTCTAAGCTCTCTGGTCACTTCCTGACATATGTAGATTAATATTCAAACCCCATAATTTGGGATGTTTTATCTCTAGACACATTTCTCCCACTGGCCTTCATGCCAGCTACTTCACTGTGCTGAACATTCCCTGCCTATGACCTGTTCACTGACATCTCACTGACACTTGTCATTGGTCTTCTAAGATGGCTTGTTGTTTCTGCTCTGCTGTGCAAGCCTCAGTCTGACTATACATATCAATGTTTCACTAAAGTAGTCATCCTCCACAAAAAGTTATTTTGTTTTGGGACAGCAGTTCCTAACACTCTTTACTAGGTTAATGTCTTTCTTTTCTCATGAGACCACAAACTTTGTAAAAGTAGAGACTTGCTCTTATTCATAACTACATGTAAGAATCATGAGCACATGAAATGTATTTGATGATCTATGGAGACACATGGAGTGTTTGTAAGGCTACCTCAGAATTGTCACCGTATCACTGTACAGTGCTCAATCAATCTCTTCTTCTCTTTAGAGCTCAGATTTTAAGAGGTATAAAAGGAAATACAGAGTCATATCTAACCATAGGATTCAATGAAATGAAATTTTACAGTTCTTCTAAGTTCAAGAGATCTGGGTCTAAATCTTGGAACATTATAGGAGGATATAGCAGGGTGGTAAAAGGTTAGGGACACCAGGATTGATCCTTCCCTGTCCCGAAGGTGGAGTATTATCTAGGATTATTTCTTTGCCTTCTATGCATGTCAAATTCTCCATCAGTAAGCTGAAGAGACTGGACCCAGTATGCCTCAATTTTTCATAAGGTATTTAGCCACAAATATTTGTTTAACCCTACAATATGCCAGACACTTAGGAGATGTTAGTGCATAAAATAGATTCGATTTCCACTGTCATCTGTCTCAGTTGGGGAGAGGTCAGTGAGTTAAAAGTGAGGGGTATGAGAGGAGTAGAGGCATATCCCACCAAATTATATCTTCATGAGCTAGAACTGCTATAGCAAAATCATGAAGAAAGTACTGCATACTAACATAGATAGTCTGTTGGAAAGCTCAATGGAAAGAAATAGAGGCAGACAGATAGTAAAAAAGTGATGGCAACATGCATGTCAACAGAATACTGGTCATCTCAGAGGCTATCATAATTCACAGTGTTTGCCTTCACTACTCGACCATCCTTAAGTCCATGCTATCAATTGTCCAAACATTTATCCTTCGAGGGCCCACTTTCAGCCACCTTCTTCTGTCTTATTTAGAGTCATTTTCATTTAGTTAACAAATTTTACTTAGCATCTACCAGTATGGCTATTCCTGTGCCAAATTATGGAATTATGCAGAGATGGAAGCAGAAATGGTGTTCAATCCTAAGGAGCTCAGTGACAAGTGGGAGAGGCAAACAAGCACCAAGGCAATCACTGCAAGAGAACTTGATCAGTGTTATGTAGAGGGAATGTGCGGGACAAGCTGGGCTTGACTTGGATGTCAATATGATACTGAATTGATAGACTGAATTGTCCAATAACTTCCTAGCATCATTCTCCTAAGTGGCTCTGGGCCAAAGTTCTCTTCTGTTTTCATTGATATGAAAACGTGTCAACTGTTCTCATTTGATTTATATGTTTAAAGTGATATGTATGAGTAAACCCACAGCAAGGCAGGGTTCATGCACCATATATATGGAATATCTATTTTTTTTTTCTGAGATGGAAGAAACTACTTATGGATTTGAATTCTCATAGCACTTCCTAGTCCCATGATAAACACTGCTGTTCCATAACACAGTGTTTCTATCTCACTGCTTCCCCAGTATTCTAATTGCTTAGTTATAGCAGTTACCATGATGTCATATATCTGTTTACCAGTTAGCTTCTGCCACTAGGACTGGGAGCTCCTCAAGGGATGGAACTATACCATGTTCTTCCTTTTGCTCTTTATCTATCTCAAGTATGTATATACATACACAGTAAGTATTAAAGACATGTGTATGCATATGTTGTATAAATGGAGAAATGATAGAAAGGAAGTATAGTTTACCACTACCAGCAAATGTCCACCTGTTACTGGACATCATGGAATGTCTTGAGCAGAGGTTTGGCACCTAAGAATCGCTTAAAAAAAAATCAGTGCACAACTGTACCACCATGTCACCTGTTAAGATCACACCACAAAGGACAACAGAGAGATTCAGTAGGAAGAACCTGACTTGGGAGTCAGGATACCTGAAGTTGAACTATGCTGCCCTTTCTCACCCAACTCAACTCATTTTAACAAATTCAAAGTGACATACTTATTCTCAGTTTCTCCACTGATAAGCTGAGCAGATTTGATCAAGGAAGGTTATGATGTCATCCTAGGTTTAGAATTGGGAGAGGTGTGGACAAGATTATGTATCAAGTTTGGTTTGGTAGTCTGCTGAATAAAGTGGCTTAGAAGCACCATAGGGTTTGATTGGCTTTGGTGATAACCAAATCAAATACAACCTTGCCACTCCAGACCCAATCTTCTACTGAGAACTCTATAGTTCAGGCAGCACCATCTCCTACATGCCTTCAAAATTGACTCAGAATTCATCATGGTCCTCCTCAATGGATGACAGTGTGTCACAATTGAACATTTTGGTGTAATATGCCCTAGGCTCTGATTTCCAAAAGAGAACTCCAGAAACATTTTCAACAAAGACAGCATCTTTGCAGTAAATGTTTCTCTTCTAGCAGACAGCTTAAAGGTGGGAAGTGCTCCAGTGGAGATAACAGTGTTCATGTTCAAAAGTTATCACAAATAAAATTACTTTGCTTATCAAAGACATTACTCAGCAAAGATATGTGAAATCTTACAATATTCATTTAAATATCATCCCTCCCTTCTACCACTGCCTTTTCTTTTCCTTCCTTTTTCTATTCCACTCCACAAACATTCCTCTAATATAAGTCCTAACCACTAGGAGCATAGTCCATATTTATTCATTCATACTTCCATCCTTTCATGGAAAAGTCACTGGATACTTATGTTGTTTGAAGTAAAATTGCAAGCCCTCTGCACAAACAGAGCTAAGATGATACTAGTCTGGATTTTAATTCCAGTTCTAATATGAATTAGTTGAGGGTTCCTCAGTGAAGTGTTCTAAACCTGTTCCAAAACGTACACAGCACAGTGCCAGCATATAGTAAGCACTCATTAGAAACAGACTGCTTTTGTTATAATCACTGCCTCTGAGAATGCATATTCTCCCCTAAGGGCACAAAAGCAGTGAACAGAAGATACCAGATCCTTAGGTCACTACAAAGTCTCAACAAGATCAGGGAAAGTAGACCAGAAAGCCCCTCTATCAAGAAGGAAGGAAATGGACACAGATCCAACTGACAGATGAAACTATCGGGACACTACAGTACAAAGGAAGATACAGTGGTGATGTGCATAGAAAGTAAAGTTTTAGGATTGTGTGTTTCATTACAGACACAAAACAAATGTTTTGCAAATAGGCCAGGAGCTGGGAAGGAAAGACCAAGGCCAAAATGTGGCTTGAATTAGACAGGCCACAATATGAGCTGAGGGGCCTTCAAATAACTAACTGCTCTCCTTCTCTCTATGTTTTGGAAGGCCAGATTTCTTTTCCCTTCTGACTTCTTTGCTCAAGGGGAAATGGAATTAAGCACTGTGTAATGTTTCTGATTGTGACGCACACAACAGGTCACATGCTTTGGTTACGTAATGCCACATGCCTGAGGTTCCTTGAGCTCTTTCTCCCAGAATCATCAGATATGCAGCTGCATAAATGATCTATCCATTTATCTATTCATCAAATAAAAAGATATTTACATCCTTTACATGCCAGACACTGTGACAGGCAATGAAGAAGTTGAAATGGATAAAATCCTGATGTATACAAATTAAATGTTCTAAAGAATGCCAGGTATTTTTAACGTAAGTGTGAAGAATGGAATGTGTTGAGGTGGAGAAGAGAGGTAAAGAATGAGTTATACTCATTGGAAGAAATCTGGGGTCAAGAAGAAAGGAGCCTTTAGCAGAATCTTGGAGAGTCTTTAAGTATTATATAAACTAATGTATAGGAATATAGGAGATATGACAAATAAAGAAGGTGGTATTTCAACAAACTTCAAATAGTTCAGATGCTATTAAAGATTCTTTAACTGGGAGCAATAGAGTCAGATCTATATTAAAAAAAAAAATCAAAACAAAAACATTTGGCCAGGCATGGTGGCACACACCTTTAATCCCAGCCCTCAGAGAGGCAGAGGTAGGAGGATCACTGAGAGTTTGAGGCCACCCTGAGACTACATAGTGAATTCCAGGTCAGCCTAGGCCAGAGTGAGACCCTACCTCGAAAAACCAAATAAAAAAAAAACCAAAAACCAACCAAACAAAAAAACATTTGGCCATTCACTGTTAGAGGATAAGTTAGAGGGATTACAGGGATTGAAGCTCAAAGAAAAGGACATTTCAGTACAAAAATAGGCATAGAACATGAAGAGGACCCAGGCAAGAATAGGTTGCCAATCAACATGTTAAGAAAGCAGGAGGGCTGGTAACTGAGTAGACACAATAGATGATGTAGCAGGAACTGGTTAATACCAGTCAGGGTAAGAACACAGGAATCCTGGAGGGAAGATGATTCTGTTAACTTTGTAGTGTTAACTTTGACAGTTCCAGCTGATGCATAGTTCCATGGGTCTGGAGTCCAGTAGAGTTTGGAGAGGCATAGAACTCATTTAGTACACCTTGCTCTGGCTGAACACTTAGAAGACAGAATATCGTCCCAGCATGGTTGTTGACATGCACAAGCCACGTCCCTCACTATTCCTTTTTTTATTTTTCGAGGTGGGGTCTTACTCTAATCCAAGCTGGCCTGGAATTCACTATATATTCTCAGGCTGGCCTCGAACTCACAGCAATCCTTCTACCTCTGCCTGCCAAGGGCTGGCATTAAAGATGTGTGCCACCATGCCCAGCTATTCCTCACCAATGACATGAATAGCTTAGATGAGTACTTCTTGGTGTTATGTGACTGGATTCTTTCAATTTTGCCTTGCCTTATAAGACTGAATGTATTCATGCCTTATGTTTGCTACTGTGAACTTTGACTTATTTAGAAGAGTGCCATCTTACTCCAGATTGTGGGTTATCATTACCTTCCCTATCACCTCTGTATCCTCTGTAGATCAAATGTCTCCAAACTTGTTCAGAGTGATAGTCCTTACTGTCAAAGCATATTTGGTCACATCCTGTCCAGCTACCTTTCCTGTTCATACATCAGTAAGAATTAAGGGAAGGTGGGTATAGAGCAGACATAAGAGCAACTTGTTGTCTGCCAGGGTGATCATTGCAGACTGACCATCAGTTTCTTGAAGGCAAAAAGCTGAACCATGACTTTGCTTTGGTTTCATGCTCCCTCTACCTGAATTCATAGACTTCCAGACCTGTGGCTCTGTGACTGTCTACTGCACAGATTCCTTGTCAGAATGAGCTTGAACAGGAAACCTAAATAGATTCACTGAAGTGTAAACACACACACACACACACACACACACACACACATATACACACACTCACACATTTTCCTTTTTTTTTATTTATTTATTTATTTATTTCAGAGTGACAGACACAGAGAGAAAGACAGATAGAGGGAGAGAGAGAGAATGGGCGTGCCAGGGCTTCCAGCCTCTGCAAACGAACTCCAGACGCGTGCGCCCCCTTGTGCATCTGGCTAACGTGGGACCTGGGGAACCGAGCCTCGAACCGGGGTCCTTAGGCTTCACAGGCAAGCGCTTAACCGCTAAGCCATCTCTCCAGCCCACATTTTCCTTTTTTAAAAACTAAGTGGACTAAGTAAAAATGTTGGAAATGAGAAGAAGGAGTAGGGGGAAGAGGCAGAGGAGGAGGAAGCAAGCTACATTTCAGAAATGATGGCACTGATGACTCTGGAGGAACACATGACAAAAAGTGGCTACAGACCTTGGAGTGTCAGTATTTTAGTTCAAAAATAATCTGGTTTGAACATAAATTACACTAACATGTCAGCGACTTTCTGTGGTATCCAAGAACTGCCTAGAATAGACTTTGTATTCTAAAACCAGTTGTGAATTTTGAGAACTCTAGCCTAGTAAGTGGTTACTAGGAAAGTCAGTGAAGAAGGACGTTTTGGTTTTGTTTGTTTGTTTTTCTGGTAGGGGAGATTTACAGCAACTAAAATTGTTTCTGTTATTAATTGAGTTGGCTTTCAGCTATTAGGAAGCACTACCGTTCTCCAAATAAAATCTTCAGTCTTTGACTAAAATTCGACCACTGGTATTTTGGTTTGTAATACAAAAGTGTGTGGGTAATCAAAGTGTGCATGTTAAAGGAAATGTAACATTTAGTGGTGTGGGTCAATGGCACCTCAACAATATATCTTATTTATTTATTTTTCTCAGAATAAGTATTGTTCTGAGTAGGAGATAGAAAGTGACATGTGAGGGCATTTTGCCCCTGAGGGTGACAGGCCCAAGCACCACCTAGTGGAGGAAAATGAGCCAAAAGAAGAAGAAAACCTGAGAAATTACCCATTTCCCTATTTTCCTTTAGGCAGAGTTGCTTAGTGTTACAGAATTCTGAAAGGTCTCTGATAGTAGGGTGTCCAGGGTCAAGGTAGATAAGCCTATAATACCTGCATAGTTTAGAGGAAAGTATGGCTCAGTGAGAGAAAGAGATTGGCCCAAGTTACACAACATACTCATGACAGCCTAGGATTAAAATTGACATCTGCTCTTTCATAGAAGCCTGCCTTTCCTTCTCTAGCCTTCAGGTCCACTCTTCCACCTCTTCCAGTGATAGCTGTTATTCTATTTCATTCTTGTTCCTTCCATACCCCACCCAAAAATACTTTTATTTTATCTGCATAAACATTCAATAAGCATTATGTCATATATCTGCTTACTTGTTCATGGGTTGTCTACTTCTCTATGCAATAAAGGGAACTTAAAAGCCCTGAAGGTAGAGATAGTTTGCAGTACCTAAAAATCTATCCAGCACTTAGAGGGAACTCACAAAAAATACTTGTTGAACATTTGCATAAGAAATGGAAAAATTTTTAATTGGTTCCTTATTTTTATCTGAATTTCTTAGATTTTCTATTTTGAGAACATAGTGCTTTTGTAAAATAAAGCAAACAATGCTTGTTTGTTTTTAGTTTAGGGGTGCTTTTTGTTTATCTTCATGTTAATATGGCAATAAATCCTTTCTGAGTGGCAAAGGAGTGAAAGGGAATTCCTAGTTTTGCCAATGGAGCTAAGCATATCTAACTCCCAGGGTTATTGAAAGGATTAGAAATGATATGTGGTAAGGACTGGGCACAAAAATGCCAATGTGAGCTTAGGTTGACTGGGTTATCCATCATCTATATTCCATTAATAAGCATTTTCCTTAATGACACCCCATCAGTTTTTGAAATAAGCCAGGCAGAAGTAGCTGGTTTTATGGGTGGGGAGTGAAGACTGGAGATACTCAGTAACCTCCTCTGACTGACAGGTGTGAATCAAGAAATCAAATCCAAGCAGTCTTACTGCTGAGGCCCATGAGCAACCATTGCAAAATGTTTCCTCAGTAAATTTATGGTGCTTCCCACAGCTCTCGAAGGTTCTAGAGGAAGCTTGAAGGCTCCTGGGGCAGTTAGAGACGGAATGTAGTAGGAGTCAAAAATGAGAGCTAGGGCCATGCACAAACCTAAAGATGTGAACACTGTTATATTTTAGAAGGTTCCAGTGACTATAAGGTCTGGGATTCTAATGAGTATGCTGCATACTATGCTGTAGAGATACAAATGGACATTCTTTTTTAAAATTTTTTTTGTTTATTTTTATTTATTTGACAGTGACAGACTGAGAGAGGAAGAGGCAGATAGACAGAGAGAGAATGGGCATGTTAGGGCCTCTAGCCACTGCAAAGGAACTCCAGACGCGTGCGCCCCCTTGTGCGTCTGGCTGACGTGGGTCCTGGAGAATCGAGCCTTGAACTGTGGTCCTTAGGCTTCACAGGCAAGCACTTAACCGCTAAGCCATCTCTCCAGCCCCAAATGGACATTCTTATGCTGAAGCTTTTTGACTTGCAAGACTCCCTTGTCCACTTTTGCACACCTCTCTTGTGTCCCTCCACTTTTCTTCCCTGAAGCTGTCCCCAGCAGGCCACTTTAACCTTGGTTGGCAAGGGAAGGACAGAGAGGGCTTCTCTTGTCTGAAGTCTAGACTGTTTTGAGTTCTGTGTTAGCTGGGGAGAGTCCCCACCCTCTCTAAGTCTCATAGGCAAAAACATCAGAATACATAATAAACAAATTCTGAGCTGTCCCTGTCTTTGGCTCTCAGGTACTTTTAATTTTTTCCATTGCTTATTATGGAATTTTTCAATCATATACAAAAGCACGGACCAGAACATATTAAAACCCCAATTCGCCATAACTTTATTTCCACAATTGTAATCACTGTATCAATCATCTTTTGCCTTACTCGTTCTCACCCCTAAACTCTCAGTTGTTTTCTAGATTTTTTAAAATGAACAAATAGTCATAATTTAACCAGCATATGCTTCAGCATGCAACTTAAATAAATTAGAATCCTTTACAAAGATGTGATGACAATGCCATAAACACATCTAACAAAATCACAATTCCTTACTGTCAATCTCTGTTCACTCAAACTATTTATGAACAAGGAATGTATTCTTTCAAAGAAAATCTTGTAGAAATGCACAATTTAGGCAGAGAAATGTGCAAAGAAGGTGGGGAGGCAGGATACTGGCCTCTATTCTCTCTTCAGAGGTATCCTGACATTTCAGGGGCATAGTGTAAAGTTCTTATGCCACCTCAGCCAGTCCTTTGCTTCCTGAGAACTGTGGTCCAGAACAGAGCCATAAGCTGTCAAGGTCATACAGCTGTAAGTAGCAGAGTTCAGCAGACTTGTAAAGCCCCAACATCAAAGGATTCCAGTGAGGTCATGGGCATGAGAAGTTTTGCTAACTGGATCACTATCTATCCTCCACAGTATGAATTATGATAATAAAGCCTGCTTTCTAAGAATGACCTTGAAGGCAAAAATCCTTCACAAATCTCACCTTCTACCTCCTTCTGCCCATGTTGACATTTGCCCTGGAGCTGAGCTCAGCTGGGAGCTTCTCCTGCCATAATCTCACCAGGTCCCCGTGACAACTGTGAGATAGAAATATTAAGTGTAACCACATCCAAATCTCTACCACTATCCCAGCTCCCAAATACACTGCTCAAGTATGACCCCCTGATTCTCAGTTCCAGGGATTCAACAAACAGAAGGCCCAAACTTGCAAGTCAATTCTCAGTTACTGATGCCAGAATCCCAGTGGCTGCATTGAGTTCTGAAGCAGTATTTGAGAAAGACAAGGGACCTTGGAGGGGTAGCGAAACTCTCCCAAAGCTGCAGTTGGTGAGGGGAGAAGTAAATGCACGTTGGCCTCATATGCTATTTTGCCACAAGTAGGCAAGGCGCGACCCGAACAGTCCATAAGAATTCTACCTGGGAAAATGGGTAGGAGTCTTTTTATTCCTCATAGGATCTGGAACAAGTGCTGGTTTCAATGTGACTGCAGTCTTTAAAAAATTCTTTCATATTTTATTTATTTATTTACAAGGAGGAATTGGGTGGAAAGGGTGGGAGGGGTTGAGATAGAAAAAAGAGAGAGAGAGAGAGAATGAATATGGGCATGTCTGAACCTCTTGTCTTGTCTTTGCAAAGAAAATCTAGATAGATGCAACACTTTGTGTGCATCTGGCTTTACATGGAAACTGGGGAATTGAACCCAGGCCAGTAGAGTTTTCAACCTTTATCCACCGATCCATCTCCTCAGCCCAGTAAGGGGCTTTAAAATAACAGGAGAATACACTTTCCCATAAAGTTGCCCAGGAGAATGTTGTGCATGCCCCATATCTTCCCTTTGTATATCCTGATTCCAATACTCTGAGAACTTCATTTCAATGTGAGCCCATGCCGGCACAGCTCTACCCTAAAGGAGATATCAGAAAGAGAAGGCACAGCTCATCCGAAGGGCTTTGTAAACACACACACACACACACACACACACACACACACACACTCACACACATGCACATGCCATCAGAGCTCTAGTCACCAGAGGCTAGAAGCATGCAGAGGACTCATGTTGGAAGAAGCCTCCTAACTTGTATGTGGTAACTGAGTTGGGATAACTTTGGGATGCAAGGAATGTTGCCTCCTTTGTGTACTTTATTTTACCTACCTGAAAACAGGAGTATATCAGACTATATCCAGAATTCTCCCATTTGTATTCTTTCAGTATTACCTGGGAAGGGTTTGAGAAACACCTGTACCCAGACCAACTACAGGTCCATTAAGAAGGATTCCTGTACTGCAGCATATGCTGATGGATTATCTACCTAATATCTACCCAAATATCTATCATGTATCTACTAGTCTTGCTATGCAGGCTTGGTTATCCTGGAATTTGTTATGTGGACCAGGCTGATCTCAAACTTGCAGCAATCCTCCTGCCTCTGCCTTCCCAGTACCATGTTTGAGGCATGTTCTACCATGTCCAGCTTGCAGGTTGTTTTAAAAGCTGGTGATTTCATACACAGCCAGTGGTGGCAAGTGTTAGATCAAAAGACTTCCCAGGACTTTTTACCATGTGGAAGTCTGGATTGTGGTATTTTTCTCTGTGACACTGGTTCTCAGTTTCCCCACTGCCCACTGAGCTGCTTGATATGGATGTCTGCCAAGTATAGATTTAGGTTGGCCATTTCTGTCCCATACTCATGAGTTCTACATCTTAAGATCAAGGAGCTCCAACTCTTGGTTTTCAGCAGCAAAGATAATCCTATAGGACAAAGAAGAGACCAAATTGAAAAGATTTGCAGCTGAAACCACAGAGGAATTGGGGAGATGAGCAAGAGTGCTGCTTCCATGATGAATGTGATAATCAGCATGAGGGTGAAGGAGACAGACTCTGAGGATACTCAACACCTAATAAAGCAAAGATCCATAGGCTTCTAAGAGCTAATCACTGAAGTACATTTAAAACTTACCTATCATGACTCAGGGAATTTTGTGGAAGAGTAGGCAGAAAGATTATAAAAGCCACAGGCTGAGACAGCATGCCCAAAGGCATTCCCTTGCCCCCCCGCCAAAAAAAAACCTGACTGCTTCTCCAACAATACATAAACCACATTCCCATGAGGGATAACTGCACCTCCATTGAGGAGTGTCCCAACAGAATGGAGTCAGGGTCAAGGGGAAAAAGAGCACCAACACATGATATATCCAATGAAGTATGTTGTTACTACTACTACTACTACTACTACTAATAATAATAATAATGAAATGAATACAAATACAAAAATAAAAGAGCTGAAAAATCCTAATTATTCCCAATGATACAATGAAGATAATATTCCCAATGATTGTTCAATCTAATTGTTCCTTGTCCATTCAAAACATGGCCCCCTAAAGATGCACAACTAAATCTGCCTTTCACAAGACCAAGCTAGCTAACTGGAAGGCAAAATGTATCTACTCATTAAGTCCTGCTACACTTGACTAATTCCCAATTATACCATGAGTTGTGCAAAATATGTTCTATATGTTTATACTATTGAAGTATCCAGGGAGGAAACTGGGAGGTATACTGATAAAATGACAACAAGATTGGCACAGGAAGCTATAGGTGAGAGAAATTCCAAGCCTGATTGGTCTATGATTTGATGTGAAAAGAAAACAGAACTGCTAGTTCAAACCTAAATCTCTACATAAAAGACTCTCCCATCCCTACTCTCTGCTCTCTATAGACATAAGGGCTGGTGCAGGGGTGTAAAAGGGACAGAATATTCTGCAGTAGGATTAAGGATGGGGAAACATTTCACTCCTCTATCATAAAATTCTGCTGAAAGAGTAAAGAGGCACTTGGGATTGCAGAACTCATAAGGGCACTTCACTGCCCATCTGAAGATAATGTGAGGCTTTGGACAAAGATATTTCAACCCTCTGAGAGAAACTACTTTTGTGTGGAGCAGGGGCCACCATGCCCAGGAATGGTTGTGAGAATGAAAGGTATGGATATGAGACAAACTTCAATTATGGCACTTGGCATCTTGCAGGTACCTAGATGAGCAGGTTTCCTTCCTGCTTTTCCATATCCTCAGTCCAGAAATCCAAGGCTGTGATCTTTGTGAATTAAGAGCAACATTTGCTGAGTACCTACCACATTATGAGGCCAGTTCTGAGCAGTTCTCAAGTACAAGTCCACTCCATATACACAGAACTCTATGACAAAGGTGCTCATACCACCTTCACTTTGTTGTATAAGGAAGCTGAAGTCAAAAGGAGCTAGCTAGGTTGCCCAAGGTCACATACCTAGTTAGGGGAAAAATAGCCTGGCTACTAAAACTGAGCTATATTCTAGATCCCAGGTGAGCCCACAGCTGTTGAAGAGAGAGCCATCTTCATATATGAACTTCTTAGGACCAAATCTCAGTCTTTTTTGAGTTGAGTGAGAAGGAAATGAGCTACAGAAAGTAAGGGAAGAGACTCCTGTGAGTAACTGACAAACTTAAGCCATTCCAATATTTAGAACAGAAGGAAAGGGACTGACCAGAAGAGGTACTGTAGGAGACTCTGTCTGAGCTAAAAGTTAGGGTCACTAAGGGAAGGGAAGTAAAAATGCATGGGAGGAGGGATGTTATTTGTGGAGTCAACATTTCACTCATCTAACAGGTCAGAAGAAACTTTAACAAGATTAACTGCTGCTCTGAGCCAATCCATGCAGCAAATTGAGTCTACTGTTGCCTTTCTCTTTATTTCAGACTAGAGGGTTGTGAGGGCATAGCTGTGGATTGTTGGGAATGGGAGGCAGGACAGAGAGTGGATCCTGCCCTGCAAAGTACAAAAACAAAGGAATGTGTCAACCTCCTACCCTCCATACATATTCAAAGCAAAATACAAAAGGGGGCACACATTGCTCTGCAGAAGGGCTGAAGGCCCCTGGTGGGGGCTGTCTATGTAAGGTAAGAGGGAGCAGTGCTTATGAGATATGCTCTCTCAGCCAGGTAGGGGTTACAGCATGCTTGGTCCCCTAGAGATGCGATTAAGTTCCTGCTGCTGAGCACTAGTCATCTCCCCCCCACCCACCTCTCTCTCTCTCTCTCTCTCTCTCTCTCTCTCTCTCTCTTCCCTCCCTCCCTCCCTCCCTCCCCCCCCCCCCGTGTCTCTGTCTCTGTCTCTCGGTCTTTCCTCATTGGGTCAAAGGATGACTGGTGGATAACCTCTGCAGAATTTGATCTCCACACCCTTAAAGGAGTTGCCCCTCCAAGGGGAGGGCCCTCAGGAGAACCCAGAATCTAGGCACCTCTTACCTTTTACTTTGGCTTTGCCTGTACCAGCCCACAGGAATATATACATTTTCTGCCCCTTTCAGAAAAACAAAAGGCATTCTTTCTGTGCTTCAGAAGCACCCAATTCCTTCCCCCTGCCTCTCCTGGAGCCAGTCTGAACCAGTGTCCATGAAGTTTGAATCAGTGCAGAAATAGCATCCTAAACAGGCTGATCTGGGAGCCTACCCGCCTACCAGGAGCGACAAGGCCTGATTGCCAGACGACAGACCCGGTTAACAGCACCGTAAAATTAGACCTTTATGAAACCCAATTGAATCGTGCAAGAGCGTGATGTAAGGCAGGCTGGCCTGACAGCGAGGCAACAGCCTACAGCCTGAAATAGCAGTGTGGTCCCTGCTGAGCAATGACTGCTCTCCAGATAGGTGAGCAGGGATTCCTGCGAAAGTGGTGACGCCCAGCCCAGTCGGAGAAAGCCAGCGGAGGTCAGGCAGCCAACCGGGCACCTGAGGTCATAGCTGCTAGTCTGAGGATGCGCACTGGCATCCTCCTAGGTCCTGTCTCTCCCAGCTCGAACTTAGCAGGGAGCAAGGCGCTGAAAAAGTACTTCTGCAACGCCCCTCGCTTCTGCTTGTTTTCTTTTTAATTCAAGACGAAGCAGGTTCTTTTTAGTTCCAGAGTGTGTACTATGTGCTGGATGCTGCAGAATGAGCTTTGTCTGGCTCACCGCCAGGTGTTTACACACCGCCAAATCTGGCTGGGACTCAACTAGGGGAGGGGGGAAAAATCCAACAGCATTCTCAGGAGAAAAGCTCCTCCTTCCTGGGACTTACACGATAGAGGTGACTACCTATCTCTTTATCTATCATCTATCTATTTATTTACTCTCTTTGTTTTGAGAGCAATGCTATTTGCACACATAAAATGGAGCAGGAATTTTATACAAGCAATAATAACCTAACATCCCTGACCGATTAAAATATGTTACTGCAACAATCCTGGTGTGAGGGTGAAAAGGCGCTCAAGAGAGCGAGAGGAGAGGCCCTCGTTTGAGTTACAGACACATCCGTGGCCATCTCTGGTGGAATCCCAAATGCTGTTGTTACATATGCGAATTTCTACATGCCGCCCTCACGATCTGCACAACCCCGGACTCTCCTCTGGAGACGGAACCTCTCCGCATCTCTGGGACCTCCTGTGGGTGCAGACTAGGAAAGCCCAGAGCTTCTCCAAGCAGTGCTTCTCCCCCTTGCTTTGGCTGACTAACCAGCGCGCACCGCAGTCCTGAATGGTCTCTGGCGTCCTTGTTATTCTGAATCATGGCTCCTAGTTGTGACTAGGGTTTGGGAGCTAAAACTGAATGAGCTCCCTATCCCTCTCCTTTCCTGGGAGAAAGGGGGAAAAAAATGCAAGAGATGACGTCATGCGCGTGTGTGTCTGTGTGTGTGTGTGTGTTGGGGGGAGTCTTTCTAGCTCTCCTGAGCCGAATGGCTGGAAAGTGGAGGCTCTGAGGCGACATCTGATTGGCAAGGCAGCAGAGTTTGGGTTCCCTGGTGTGGACTCGGTGTAAACAGAAGAGTCAGCGCAGCGTTGGAGAAAGTCAGCTCAAGGGAGAATGGAAGCAGAAGCCGGGAGAGCTCGGAGCGTTCGCTGTACGAGCAGCAGACTGACTGCCGGAGAGCTCGCGCGTGTGCAAGGGGTGGGGGCAGACGCCGCCGCCTCCGCCGGCTCCTGGCTGCCACGGAGGGGGAACCCCCGCTCTCCCGCTAGAAGTCCCAGGACAGGGCAGGCTTGTTTGTGCAGGAAGGGAATCTCCCAGACAGAAGAGGCAAAACTTTCCTTCTCTCCTCCAGCGCAGACCCCGCCCTATCACCCCTCCGCTTTATTAAAGGCACTTATTTCCACGGACTCATTTAGAGGGAAAATGAACGTTGAAGCATTTGTAGGGTTTGCAAGCCTCGCAGAGTGTCCGGTTTCACTATGGGCTTTGCCGTAGAACAGCGAAGGGGAGAGAGGGAGCGCGGGTAGGGAGAACTTTAATTCATTACGGGCTCATAAAGGTTCCCCAAAAGAAAAGCGTCCCATTTCGCAGCCGGGTCTGGGGAAGGCTGGCGGAGTGTACGCTAGGAAAGAGATGTCTCGTCCCAGCCTATTGGAATGACAGGACAGAGGCTTTAAAAGCAAAGACAGGATGACAGTGTGGGTGGCTTTGGTGGTGATGGTTTCTTTCTGTCTCTGTCTCTCTCTGTCTCTTTCTCTGTCTCTCTTTTCTCCCCCCCCCCCCATCTGTCTGTCTGTCTGTCTGTCTGTGTGTCTGTGTGTTGGGGGTGAGGGGTGAATCCCAGAGGCAGGCTACAAGCAGAGAGCAACTTTGGGGCACTTGGACACTTGGAGGACTCCTAAGTCTAGCGATCACAACAACCTTGTTCCCGCGGACTTTCAGGGTAAAGGGTGCCAAATGAAGAGGGATTAACTCCACCAGAAATCAACTCTCCCCTAGCCTCCTTTCACATTTAATAATCCAATTGGGTCATCTTCCCTTCCCTCCCCAACGGAGAATGTGTGTGTGAGAGAGAGAGAGAGGAGGGGGGAGGGAGAGAGAGAGGAGAGAGAGAGGCACAGAGAGAACCGCTTAGGAGCTCTGGATTCCCAGAAGGACTAGTCCTCCTTGTCCCAGAGTCCGTGGCCAAGCTGAGAGTTCCCCAGGCAGCTACCGGGAGGTCCAGGGAATGATGCCTTCCGGGGCGCCCATTCCACAGATGGGGCAAAGTGAGGCTCGCAGTTCGCCCCAATCATCCCGGGGACTGTTTTACCCAGCGGTCCTCGCAGACATACCCGCGAACCTCCTCCCTACCACACTCCCACCCTCAACCCCTACCCGCCGGCCACCCATCCGCTGCCAGACACCCACCCTTGGGGATGGGTGCAGGACCCACCGAGCGCCCTCGCCTACCTGTGATCACTGCGGGAGACCTCTGTCCCCCCTCGGCCCGTAGCCACACTTGCAGCGTGAACGCGTCCCGGGGCAGCTCCTGGTCGGCCCGGAGGCGCAGCTGCTCCCCTCGCCCGCTGAAATAGAGCGCCCGGCGGCGGCCCGGCGGGCTCGGCTGGTCGGCGGCGCCCCTTGCTTCGCGCTGCTGCCGCCGCCGCCGGGGGACGCGCACGGCTTCCCAGGCACCGCCCGGAGGAGGAGGCGGCGGCGGCGGCGGCGGAGAGGCGCGGCGACCGCGGGCCGCCCGGGTGGCGCAGGTGGCCGGGCCGGCGGCGGCGGCGGCGGTGCGCGGGGGACGGACGGCCCGCGGGTCTCTCCGGGCCCGGCGGGGGCGCTCGGCCAGCCCGCAGCCCAGCGCGGCGCTCAGCAGCCCCAGGCGCAGCACCCAACTCCAGAGCCGCATGTCCGACGGTCCCCCCGCCCCCCCCCTGCGCCCCTGCACCACCGCCCGGAGCTGCCAGCTTTGGGAGCCCCGGCGGGCGCCTCGACTTTCTTCCCTTCTTCACCCTTCTTGGACGAGCCCCCCCCCTTTCCACTTGCTTTTTTTTTTTTTTTTACCCCTTCTCTTTTCTTTCTCGCTTTCCTCCTCAAGGTGTGTGCTCCACTCCCCCCACCTTTGAAAAATACAGACCAACTCCTCCTGGTTGGCAATTAATGTCTCTCTCGCTCCTTATCTGCCTTTTTTTTTCACGTCCCCCCCCCCAACAGCTGGGTCCCTTCCTTCCTTGTTTTATTTCATTTTATTTTATATGATTTCTCGATCTTTCAAAAAAAAAAATCTCCTGTGAAACACCGATCCGCTGAATTCCCTCCCCCCTCAAAGATGCTCTAATTTATTTATTTTTTTGCGTCCTTTATAACACAAGCCACAGCCCCCTTTCCCCCGTCCCCCCTCCCCTCCCTCCTTCTTCACAAAATGAAAGGAAAGAGGGGGGAAGAAACCCCTCAGAAGATGAGTAAACAAGCGAGTGCTAATCTGCTCCCGAGCGCTCCACCTTCCCAATTGAATGAGTCCCTGTTCAAACTGCGGGGATCGCGAGGAACCGATCAGTGAGAGAGGCCGAACTACCCAGCCGGCCGCCACTCTGCCTTCGCCCCGCTCCTTCACTCCCGCTTCTCCACCCCCCTCTTTTTTTTTTTTTTTTTAAGACAATCTTAAAGTAACAATTTAATGAAATTCTGTACACACCCCCTTACGGTCCTCCCTGCTCTCCTCATTCCAGCTCAAAACACACATTCCTGTTTTTGTTTTGTTTTGCTTGCTTTTTTTTTTCTTCTTCATCCCCGCCTCTCCTTTTTTTTTTTCCTTTTTCTGTTTTTCTTTCTTTCTTTTTTTTTTTTCTTTCCTCTTCATGGCAGGAAAAAGAAAATCTATGTTTTCTCTCAAGAGCCCCTGTGCACTTTGCTGGTAAACCTCATCCTTTTCCACAACACAGAAAGACTCTTAGAACTTGATTCTTGGATTGTTTTTGATAGTCACGCGTCGTCAGTCTGTTTCTCTCACTTTCCTTCTTTTTCTCACTTATTCTCTCTTCTCTTTCCCCCTCCTCTCCATTCCTCTAGCTCTTCCGTTCCCTTTCTCTTGCCTTCCCTATGGTTTCAGCTTTTCTCCTATCCTTTCCTCAATAGCCTTAAAGTTATGTAATGATGAGAGGCCCCCTCTTCCCAGAGACCCCTTGCTGCCAGCTGCTGGCTCCAGAAGCCCAGAGGTTGTTTGCAAAATCCTCAAGGAATCATCGGAAAACAAAAGAAAAGAGGCATTTTCCAGGACATCTGCCCTTTAGAAACTGCACACCCAGCAACGCTGAGTCTGATTTCTCCCCAAATACTCTTAAATATTCTCATCACTGTTGGAAATTTTTTTTATCTTATATAAACATGAAATATATAGACTTTCTTTAATTTAGCCTAAGAAATTCAGGCTTTCTGACCTTGTCCAAGTCACAGGTAAGAAGCTTCACCTTTAGATGTGTTTTCAACTGGGATATACATGCAGTATATATATATATATTTTTTTTTTCCCTCCCTCTTTATAGAACTCAAAAGCTCCCCCTTATGGCAAAACAGTTATTTTCCCCTCCAAGTGTTTAATAAGTTCAAATGATTTAGCAGTGGTGGATTATAGTTACCAGCCTGTGCAACTAATGTAATGATGAAATATGTCTTGAAGAATGGATAGTGAACCCAAAACCTGAGGGGAAGTTGATGTCAGGAACTTACGACTTTCTTCCTGGTGGTGTCCACAGAGCTGTTCCAGATCCCTCCTGGAGGTTGGGATGTCACTACATGCTTCAGGGAAGGACAACACTGGTGGCGAACACATCCTGATAGGAGTACAAAGATTTGTAAGATGGGCAGTGGCTCAGACCCTTCATGAAATCTGGAAAGTGGAAAGCTGGGGCTGCAGTGCTATCTGTCAAGGGGGTAGCCCACTTTCACATATTCCTGGTGAGCAGAGAACTTGCCATGTAGTTTTATGCCAAGAGTGTTTGGTTTCAGTTTCTCCAGTTATAAAATCCAAATGGCACTATTTACTAAAGGTACTTTTACAGAGTGGTTGGAAACAGAGATTTCGTGTGTGTAGTAGTGTGGATGAGGAGCATGCCTAGGCAGATGTCTCATTTTCTTCAACTCTAAGTCACTAGGCAAGTCAGGAGAAAGCTGGGATGAACTACATCAGCTCTGTGACAAAAGTCCCTCTTCCTTCCCAGTGGGATATGGCCAAGGTCCACTGTGGATTTGGAAACTATCTCCCCAGGGTGTAGCAGTTTTGAATATTCATGGATGTTTGGAATTCTATCAACTTTATTTCCAATAAAGAAATTTACTTACATATAATGGAGTCTTTTTTATTTGCTTATGTTTAAGATAATACTTTATCATGGGTTTCTATCTCTATTTCTCTCCATTTAGTATCTTCTGGAGTTGTATCCACTCTTTGTGGCATCATTTTGTCCTGTTATTAAATATCTTATTTATTTATTTATTTATTCATTTACTGTAGAGAGAGTGAGGGACAGAAAGAGACAGAGAGACAATGGACACATCAAAGCCTCTAGTCACTGCAAACAAACTTCAGAAGCATGTGCTACCATGTGCATATGGCTTACATGGGTACTGGGAAAATGAACCTGGGTCCAAAGGGTTCACAGACAAATCCCTTAACTGCTCAGCCATCTCTCACCAGTCCACATTTTGTCCCCACCCCCCCTTTATAGCACTAGGTATTGAATCCAGTACCTCAATTACACACAATAGCTATTCCATCACTCTGCTACTGAACTACATCCTCAGCTCTTTGTACTTCTGATTTTGAGGTGGGGTTTCACTGAGTTGCCTGGGCTGTCCTTGAACTTGTTACTTGACTACCTAAAGCTCTGAAGCAGCTAAAATTATAGGTCTGTCCCACAAGGCCCTGTGTATTTGCTCTTCCTTCACAATTTACATTAGAAATGCCATCAGGTAACAGGACAGTCAGGAAAGTAGAACAAGATTGTCACCTGTGTGAGAGCTTTGGATGCCATTTTTCTTTCAGGAGAAATGCAAGGACAGGAGCCAAATATTCCTAATGTTACTTCTTAGTCTAAAATATAATGGGAGCCCCATTCCTGTGATAACAGTTCTCATCTAACCATCCCATACTGCCTCATGCCCTGACCCAAAGTCCTCAGGGGTTCTCTTAAGTTTTCGGTGACCTTGGCTCCTGAAATTTCATTCACTCTATCCCTTATTGCTTAAGATATACTCCTTCAGCATTTATTTTACTTGGTAATAATGGAAAGCAATACAGGTTACTAAAGAGTTTTACTAAAAGTTAAGAGAGAGACAGCAAAGTAGAACCTTAAAGACTGGGAGGGATTTGAATTTGTATGGGTGGCTCAAAGTACATATTTCAAAGTCACCATGACCTGGGTCCCTATGACCATGAGCAAGTTGCTTCATTTTTCTGAGTCTCAGTGACCTTGCCATGATATTGTCATGAGGATTAAATTACCATGTTATGTGACATTCTATGTGATCAGTAAATGTATATCCTTCTTGTTTTAAGTGGGTCTAAATTTAATGGCCTACTGTGTTTCTTTGATATCATTCCTTTAGAGCAAATACCTTATCTATGTTTTACTTCCATACAGATAAATTGTTTCTGTCTCAGAATTCCTAGGTCCAACATTGTCTGTCTGGTAGAACCTGGAACTAAATGTGATAGTATCTTGCATTGTTCTTGATGTCCTATTTATATCTTCCTGCCAAGATTAGAATGTTTAAAGGCAAGGATTTCCAAGGATCATTTCCTCACCTGCTCAAAGAACCTTCACTATGACATAGACCCCACCAGCCTGAAGGGCTCCCTCCTCTGGGCTCTCATAGAACTCCCACTGAACTTCTAACAGCATGTGGCCAGGTAACTTACTATCCTTCATTACCTATTTACTCTGAACTTTCTGTCTCAAGGAGGTATTAATATGTTCTTCACCATATACCCAGCTCAGTGCTTTGTATACACCTACTGATCCTATCCCAATGTTGAATGTGTGTGTATGTGTGTGTGTTTTCTCCTGTAGTGTAAATCATGATGCTATAAAACACACTAGGTTCTCAGTGCATACTTAATGTTATTTAACTACTGCGTTTTCCCAGTTCTTGGTGTTAGTGATAGATCAATGGACATCCTGTCAGGTCCTAAGGGAAGTTCACTGGTGCTCAAGTGAAAGTCACTGGTAAGTATAGAGACTTTGGAGTAGAATCAACTGGATCCAAATCTTGGCTAAGTAATGATTCTAATAAAAATTTACCTTTATTTAGCATGCAATAAATTTTGTGTAAGTGCCTGTTTTCAGAACAGACCCAGTAATCATTATAACAGGCCTGCAGAGATTGATCTTCTAGAAGATAGAAGGAAACAGAATCAGATTAGCTATATAGTAGAGAAGGCAGTGAATCTAGATGTAATACTATATAGCACCTTAAAAGACTAGGAAAAGTCAGGTCTTTTGTATCACATTTGTCATTTTTATGGGTTCCATAGGGTGATCTGGGAGATCAGGTAGGACAATGGCTGTCATATTACACTATGACATGACTTGGCACATTAGTGAGTGTTGGGTAAACATTAGCTTCTTTACTTCTCCTCAACAGTAGATTATTTGTATTCATGTAACATGTAAACTAGACCTGATGATTTTGATAATAGTACCAGCAATAATAATGACTCTCCAATACAGATTGCCCACTGTGTATCTCTTAGTAATAATAATTTTATAAATTGACTACTAGGTTTTTCACTTTTCACATAATTAAGAGGTAGCTTTGAATTCAGTTTTATCTTAATTACTCAGCAGTTTACTGTCATTCTGGTATTTTTTTAATGATGTTAAAAATAAAATTTTAGCCCAGAGTACTTTTAAAAGTTTCCACAATCCTCCTGTCAAAATAAAACACATTATTTAATAATTGCTGATCTGAGTCCTGGGTCACAAAGCAAGAGAGCCAGTGGACACAATGTTTTCCCAAGGCAGAAGTAGAAATTAAGTGAGAAGTTTGCATTGTCTGGAAGTGGAACTAGAAAGATCACTGCATTTCCTTTTGAAATTTTTGAACCTATTTCATTCAGGAGTGAGTAACTTTATAATAAGCTAATTTCTCTATTGGTCTTTCTTCAAGCTTACACCTAGGAAGCTTAACCAGAAAATTCAGATTATAGCCTTAAGAATACCTTTTATCTTACGTACCTAGAACATTCCTTTCTTTCTCTTTCTCCTCTTTCTCTCCTTTGTTTCTTTCTTCTTTCCTTCCTTCCTTTCTTCCCTCTCTTACTCCCTTCCTCTCCCTCCCTCTCTCCTTCCCTCCTTCCTTCCTTCCTCTCCTTTCTTTCATATGTGTGTAGCACACATGCAGATAAGTATTAGTATCTGTATGTATGTGCACACTTCATGTGTGTGTAGCACACATGCAGATAAGTATGAGTATCTGTATGTGTGTGCACACTTGCATATGGAGGCCAGAAGTCAATGTCAGGCCTCTTCCAAATATCACTATATATATTACCTTTTAAGACAGAGTTTCTCACTACATCTGAAGCTCATGGACTTGGGTAACCTTTATGGATCCTCCTGTCTTCACCTTCTTAGCACCAGGATTACAGGAATTTGTCATAATGCCTTGCTTTTACATGGGTGCTGGGGATTTGAACTCAGGTCCTCACATACTTATGCAGCAGACACTTTAACTACTGAGCCCTGTCCCATTCTCAAGAATGTTTATTTTTTTCCTAGAATGACATTCTAGTTGAGGATAGACTTATGATTAAATGGCATTGCTGTACTTTTGCATTTGTCAAACTTATCATTTTTTTATATTTTTTGTTCATTTTTTTAAAATTTTATTTATTTGAGAGCGACAGACACAGGGAGAAAGACAGATAGAGGGAGAGAGAGAGGATGGGCACGCCAGGGCTTCCAGCCACTGCAAATGAACTCCAGACGCATGCGCCCCCTTGTGCATCTGGCTAACGTGGGACCTGGGGAACCGAGCCTCGAACCTGGGTCCTCAGGCTTCACAGGCAAGCGCTTAACTGCTAAGCCATCTCTCCAGCCCTCAAACTTATCATTTTTGACATAGGTCTGTGTTAGCTAGTGGTCAAGGTGGTGGACAAGATGATTATCATTTTTTTTTTTTGTCCCATAGCTTATAGTTTTTGTCTCTGAGTAATAATAATTAACTCTAATTCATGATGAAAAACTGTCCTGATTGGTTACATGTATTGGTCCATCTAACCCTCAGAACCCTAATCTGTGGTTTGTTGTTCTTGTCATTGTGCAAATGTAAGAATTAAGCTTAAAACAATGGGAATCAAAAGAAGTTCGTTAGATTCCATGACCCATTTGAATCTGGATCTTTCTCACTTCAAAGTTCACATTCTTAACTTCTTGTCTGGCCTACTTCTAATCCACTGTTAATCTTTCAATTGTTTAGAGCTGGAAACAGAAAAGTATCTCCAAAATCTAGAAGAGGAAGCTTTGTAAGAAATCAGAAATAGGCAGTGGTAGGTGTTTTCTTCTTTGTGGTACATTTGGCCTTTGTTGACCAGCAAACAAAATGTTTGATAACCGCTGTCTGTTCAATTCCAGTACAAACCTATCTATCTTATGGCTTCCTCAAGAAGTCTTAAGTCACCTAATGTACAATGCTTTCAACGCTTTCCTTCTTTCTTCCTTCCTTCCTTCCTTCCTTCCTTCCTTCCTTCCTTCCTTCCTTCCTTCCTTCCTTCTTTTCTTTCTTTCTTTCTTTCTTTCTTTCTTTCTTTCTTTCTTTCTTTCTTTCTTTCTTTCTTTCTTTCTTTTCTTCCTTCCCTCCTTCATTTCTTCCCTCCCTCCTTCCCTCCTTTACTTCCTTACTCCTTCTATCCCTCTCTCTCTTCCTCTTTCTTATTTCTCTTTTTCTTTCTTTTCACTCAGAAATTGCAGAATCCCTGTCCAACTGGCCTCTGTTTATGTCAACTGGCATTGAAGGCATGAAATTAATTCATGTTTCGTGAAGACTTTTCCATGGGGGATTAATCCAACTATGCTTTCTGATGACCTCCATGTACATCAATTAAGAATACCATGCCTTGTGCTGGAGGGATGGCTTAGCAGGTATGCCGTTCTCCTGCAATGCCAAAGGACCATGGTTCAATTCTACATGACTCACATTAGCCAGATGCACAAGGGGGCACATGTGTCTGGAGTTCATTTGCAGTGGCTGGAGGCCCTGGAGTGCCCATTCTCTCCCTCTCTCCCTCTTTCTCTGTAAATTGAATAAATAAATAAAATAAGATATAAAAAAAGAATGCCATGACTTGTTAGCACTTTTCCCATGCCACCCATGGGTAGAACTCTTATTCTTACTACTCGGTTACATTGGTTTGACTTTGAAAAATTAGAGGAGAAACAGTTCAGAAAGAGGGAGCAATTTACCCTAAGACACCAAGTTATTTGACATATACCAAAATCAGTTCTCTAACTCATGTGCTTTTACTCTAATCTGGTGAAAAGTCACTGTCTCAGTGATATTTTCTCTTGATCAATCATTAAAACAAAACATTCCTGGAGGACTTCTTTACCGTCGTCCTGTACTCATGGAAGCACATGCTTGTTCCCTTGCCTATGCTAGAATTTAGACCTCTTGAAGATGAGTTCTCAATCGTGTACCTTTTGCTACCCCATATAGAGTATTCCCTCTGAGTCTTTAGCTAACTAGGAGTACATTGAACATTTGATGCCCTCCATAAACCCTGGATAACTATGAGTTCTGGTAAAATGCCAAGCTTCTTCCAGATCACCTCAGATTACATCCTTCTAACTCTTCAAACCTAGAGGGAGAAAGATATAGCTCTTATAGGAAGTCTCCCTTCTGCTCTCTGCCATCTGTGATAATCTCTTCAAGCTCTCTCCTGTCTCATCTGCGAGTAAGCCAGCCAGTACTATATATAGCCTTATGTCACTGCTTCTCTTGTCATAGTTCTAGCTACATGGCATTGAAGAAGGATGTTAGTATATTGCACATAAGTCCATTGTCATTTCTTTTTAAATCAAAAGTCTTTTGTAACCCATTTAATCAGTTCTTCACCCTTTCTGTCTCAACAAATAAAGATTCATAAGGATAAAAGACTCTCCCAAAGTAACATATCCAAAACATTTCCAAGAGCCAATGGCTTCTGCTTCCAAAACCAATGTGCTTTGCAATGAAATTTGTCTATATTATTGCAGGTGTTCATAATTCATTTATTTATTAAAAATAACTTCTCATGTGCCTGACATTTTGCTAAAGTATAGCTGGCATGATTTCTCCCCTTTGATTATTATCATTGTTACCAATATTTGATAACTACTGTTTGCTTTTATATGGTGCTTATACATTATATTATTTATTATTTTATATTAGTTATTCTTTACAACATGATTAAATGGCAAGGACAATGACTGTCTGGATTTTACAAGGGAAAAAAAAATACCTTCAGAGCGCTGTATGAATTTGTAATAACCAAGGCTCACAGGTGATTGACTTTAAAACCCATGTGCTTAACCTTTAAGATAAACTACAGTCATAGAAGCTCTTTATAGATAGCTTGAGCTTTACTGTTCCCTATGCCAGAAATAAATTTCTTGACACAAAAATCCCAAAATATACAGTTTCCACAAGAAAGACAATGGGGGGGGGGAAATACTTTTGAAATGAGTGGAGGGGGACTATATCTAATTCTGGGAGAATACAGCCTATGGATAACTTACTTGGATCACAAAGGCATTGTTATTATTGTATCATCTATTTTCTCTCTCCCTATCTATCTATCATCTGTCTATTTGTGGGGATATTGAGGATTGAACCCAGAGCTTTGTGTATGCTTAAGCATATGGTTTACCACAGAGCTTTGTTACTAACCTCCTAAAAGTACTGAGCTTAAGCAGTTAGTAAATACTCAGAGCCCATGGCTCTAGTATATGAAGAATGCTTATGCTTCTTAAAATAAAACCCATTTAAACCCATTGTCACAGTATCATGTTGAGAAATGACCAGCTCATGCTTAAGTTTATTTTGTAGTGTTCAATATGTATTGGTCTAATTGAGATGATCTTGTAAGAGTCAAAAATCAGGTTTTATGTTTTACTTCTTTATTTTATTTCCTTATAGTCACCTATAAGTCACTCATGTTACGCTGTCCTTTAAGAGTCTGTCAATGTGTTAGAGGTAGAGAACTAGCCTCGGGTCTTATAGCTAACCAATATGCTCTGTGTAGCTTGGTTTTAATGAGCATTCTGCTTTGCAGGACCAGTGTTCTTTACATTGGTTGTTTTATCTGGCCTCACTTTTATACACAGTCTCTCTTAATTTTATTCATGGAGTACGTAATTACCATTCTGATTCTGATGGACATCCCACCCATGAAGAACATGTCACTATGAGTGAATTCTTTTGGCTCAGCTCTTCCTGATCTTCATAAGCACTCTAGAATCACTGCACATTATTCTTCAACACAGGTTACAATTTAAGCTAGCTCCTGCTCTCCAGTGTGCTCTAAGGTCAGAAGTAGTTCACTGCATAGTATCTTTAACTACTAAGGTTTCAAATACCAAATTGGTTCCCAATACTTTCCTGAAGTACTCTTGACCATTACCACACATATTCCTGAAGGTAGCATTAATTTAATTTTGTGTCTTGAGTCATGATAGTCATCATGTAGTGGGAAGAAAGCAAGTACTATCATCCTCAAAACACAAGTGGATAAGCCACTAATTTACCAGCCAAATGAGCATCTTCATGTTAAGCCAGTTAGCAAATTCTTATGATTAGAAAGGTGCTGCTAGAAGGAAATGAAACCTGTCTGCTGGGCCCACACAGGCTGGGTTTGAATTGGGACTCCATGGCCATGTGCAAACTTTACTTGGCTCAGGGCATTCATTGGTTAAAGGAGGTAGGTCGCTAACACCAAGTTTGTTTAGGGTTTCTGTGAGGATCAAATGAGTCAATATGCACCAAGTACATGGAGATTGTTTGTAAATGTTCAGTTAGGATGAGTCATTTTTATTTTCAGTCTTTCTGCTGCATTTTCCCCTACTCCTTAGAAGCATCCTTGAATAAAAATAAATGTAGCATTCTTCTTGCTAATTTAAGAAATATTTATCAGCCATCCGTTGGGTACCAGACACTAGGCTAAGTGCCAAGGATTCAAACGTGACTCACATGTTCCTTAGGTCATCTGTCTAATAATGTTATCAGTGCACATATGTTAAGGAACCATAAGGGTTGGGTGCTAGGTTAATCTATTCCATCCCTCCAACAGAGGCCCAAGTTAGTGTCCTCACTTTACAGAATAAGAAATCAAACAAAAGCATAACTAGCAACTTACTATTGATAGAATCACCATTCACAGTCAGGAAGTTTGGGATCTGGTCCAGGCCCAGCCCTGTACTATTCTACAATGACAATGCAAAAGAACCACCCATAAGGCCAGTCTAGTAGGATTTGGGGTGTGGGCATTAGGATGGCTCACACTGAGAGACCTCTGTGGGAAGAGACTGGAGAGCCCAGGACAGACATACAAGAATAAGAAAATGGAGGGGTAGTTTTTGTTTGGTCTATGCTATTTCTCTTTAATTTTCACATTGGAAATCTAGTATTCCTTCAGGATCCACTTCATCCTTCCATATAGCAAGCTCTGTGGGCATACAAGTTTGTTATTAAGTGGCTTACTTTTTTGTATACAATTTGTGTACATCATCATCTATATTTGAAATTGTCTATAGATTGCTTATAATACCTAATATAATATAAATTACATATGTACATAAAGAATATTGATAAAAAATACACATGCATGTTCAGTACACACATGACCCTTACTGACCTACATACATATGATCTGGGCTGATTGAATTGCACAACCCATGGACACAGAAGGCTAAGTGTACACTTATACATTAATTTTATTTGTTTAAAAAAAGAGGACAGCACTTGAAGTGAATTAGCTACACAGATTCTTTCTATACCCAGTTTACCTTAGAATGTGCTCAATGACCCCTTTTCCATGATATTATTTGAAAATAAGGACCTTACTTGAAAAGGTGGAATCACAGGAATCTTTACTTGTTCAACTTACTAATTTAGTACTAATTTAGTTTTGTTTCTCAAGAAGGATCTCACTGTACAGCTGAAGCAGGTCTTAGACTCCCATTTCTTCTGCCTCGGCCTTCCTGGTGCTGATGTTATAGGCATGTGCACCATCGTGCCCAGTGTACCCAGTGTAATAGCTCCCCTTTAGAGATGAGGATTCTGGACTGAGAGGTTTCTAATAACTGAGCTAGATTAAAGTAAATAAGATACAGTGAGGTTGTACTTTTTCAAGTGAATCCTAATTATTACGTACTCTATCTTGGTTCACCAATACAGGTTCTTATTGCTGCCAGAAAAATACAGCTGATGAGAACAGTGAAGATAACTTGTGATGATAGTAGCCATAATGTCATAACTCAGGCGTCTATGGTGTTTGCTAATTCAGTGTATTCAGTAGGCCTCAAACATCAACTTTTCTCAGCACTCATTTGTGGTAGGCATGAGGAATGAGTCTTATGCATATTTTTCTGGTGGGAAGTCATAGACTCACAAAGAAAGGCAAGCTGATTCTTGTGAGGTTACCTGAGGATTTCAGATAAAGTCATTTGACTAAAGAGGTTTTGCTTTCATCTACTCTTTCTAACCTTCTCTGGCTATCACCAGAGAGTGGTAAGCATACTGACATCTTTTCAACCATAAGGCTAAGTCCGAAGGACAACTTCCTGGACATCCAAACAGTTGTCCTGACATTTCCCTCCCACTCTCCTCCATATGCAACTTACTTCCACACTCTGGGAAAGTGAAATAACAGCATGCCCTTCTCTTTGCACAGTGTAGTGATAAAAACAACACAATCCAAAGGAGTCAATATTCTTACACTAAGGTACACCCCTGAAGAAACAGTGCCCTAGCTTTGCAGTCTTACAAAAATATCTCTTCTGGCCAAGTCGGATGTAAATACCTAGAGAAGGGATTTTTGTGTCTTGGAAACAGGCTTGAGGGCACAACAAGTTGAGTTGAAATCCTTGCTATGTCACTTATGAGTTACATGCCCCTGGCCAAATTACCTCAGCTCTTCCTTGGTCTCCATTTCCTTACCTGTAAATAGGCTTAAAATTACCTCTTTTGCAGGGTTATTGTAAAGCATGAGTGAGATAGTGCAGTAAAGCCCCTGGCTCCGTGCCTAGCACAGAAGATATGCTTATAGATGTAGCTGTTTGTTAGGTGTCTGCATCTCACACCACACCCAGGCTACTGCCAACATTCAAAGGTAGTGAAGGACAGTTATACAACATTTAGAGGGCAATTCCAACCACAGATAATGTTCCAAGGGATTCTGTGTTATCCAAATGGACTCATAAGTTTTACTCTGTATTTAATGAGAGGAAAATGGAGAACATTTTTTAGAATTTTTATTGGATCTTTTTTCTCTTTCTCTTCCACCCCTTTCCTTTTCTTCCCTTTGATCATTCCCTTTCCATTGGTCTGTCTTTGCCATTCCTTGTCTTTCATTGTTCCTTATCTCTTAATTACTTCCTTAATTCTAAATTTCAGCTTCTACAGGGATTAAGGAAGGACTATGCCATGCTGGGATTTCTACCTGTCATTTTTGCTGGACCATGTCATGTGTAACTGTATTGCCAGGGAAGCAGTGAAGGAAAGGAAAGATATTAGCAAGTTAACTTCATTTCTCCACTTGATCTGTTCACTGACATAATTGGCAAAATACCTTGCCAAGACATTGGCATGAGGTCTGACATTATATTTCCTATAAATGTAGATCTAATCCACTTTTCTATTAACAAGGAAGCTAAATTCTTATTTTACAATGCCCGTAGACATTTTACATTAAAATTTGAAACACTGAAAAATTAGGATCACAGACAAAAAGGTCAGCCATTGAATAAATACTCCTCTCAAAATTTTCCATCTTTCTTATTTCTTCTGCCTCTTGCTTTCTTTCCTTCTTACCACTTTTCTTACATGTGCTGATATACTTATAATAAAGTGCTTAGGAAAAAGAGAACTGGATTATAAAATATATCTAATTAGTGGACCTGTTGAGACATAAATATAGCTATTCTCTCACCCGTCTCTATCCTGGGTCTCAAAATTATAATTAAATCCACACTTCACAAACACTTGCTTTATGTCCAATATCATGATTTAAGCTTGATAGCCATTATACCTTGATATTATTCTACCAGTATCAGTAATCCTGGGCTTTGCAAGGACAAGATTCATGTTCCCTTGAGAATTTATTATACCAAAATTTAGTTCAAAGATTTTTGGTGGACTGAAGTACAAATGAAGTCCTTTAGTGGTCTAGAAATTTCCATAGGATATTGAATCTCCCCAGCTTCCAATGATTAATAGCAATGATGTAATTGGGAAGATGATGTTATGATCTAACAAATCCTAGCCCCCCTGTTCTGAGTAGTTCTAACCCAAGGAGTTATACAACTGTAGAATGCAGAAGAAAGATAGCTACACATACTAATATGCCTTTAAAAAGATCCTCATTATGTATTAGTGGTGCCTGCCTGCAATGTCATCACTTGGGAGGCTGAAGAAAGAGGATTACTTTGAGCTTATAGAAAACAGAGTGAACCTAGTGAGTTCCAGATAATGCCTCAGCTAAGGAGTAAGACTGGCTCAATAACATGTGTAAAGCTCCCCCAAAGTCCTCATTATCATTGCTAACTTTTATTCTTAAAAAGTGACTATTACACTTTTCTCCATGAATTATCAAAGTCTATGAAACGTTTGCGTATGTATTGTAACTACTACCCTATTCAGGGAAATTCTTGAGGTAATTATATACTTTTGTTGTTATTTTTTTCCAGACTAATAAACTCAAAACAACACCTTCATTGCCTAGGGGGAAGGAATATGACAGCTCCAGATGGTTCATCATCAAAGGCTGAATATGTTTCTGGAATCCCCCATCCTTCATAGTGATGGGGTCCCTGATGGAACAGCCTACCCTTGCGTAACAGTTTCTACTGAGGAAAATAAAGAAGTGTTGCCCCTCCTCTGCACCTGAGCCTGGATGGAGAGATTTCATGTTTCATTAAGAGCCAGCAGCCAGTCCTTAGTCTGTGCCTTTGTCCAATAGAAACATGAATGGGACCATCTCTTTTCTGAATAAATGTTTTGTTCATGGTACAGTTTCTGATAGTAATGTTTTCCATGTCCCCAGATGGCAGAGGAAAATGAAAAATCTCACCTTACTTGATTATTCCTCAGATCTCCTTCATGACACTAATTATATAGTCTAATTAGCAAGCTCCTGGTCTGGAGATTGCGAACTACCTAAAGAAAGGGGCTAAATTTTGACATTCACTTGATTTTGTCTTTCACTTAATGTTTACTATATTAATTTCTGATAATGTGAAAGTCTAAGACTGAATGTATACATTTACTTTTGATTTTCTAACATACCAAATGGTATTTTCAGAGTTGTAGTTCTTAATTTAACAAATACTATATGTCAGGCTACTGGAATGTGAATTTTTTGCCTTAAAAGATTTTACCATTAAGAGGATAGAATATTATAATACAATGAGTACATCAAAACAACAATGCTGCTCTGATAAAGGTATGAGTACAATCATGTGGGCCATGAAGGGCATATAGTCAGTTAAGCAGAGAGAGTGATGACATTTTCAGCAGTGGGAACAGTCCCTGCAAAGCCCTTAGTGGAAAGATCCAGAAAGAAAAGAAGTGCACTTGCTTTGACAGAAACAAACATACTGTTACATGCTGATCAAAAGCTTGGACTTAGGGGACGGTGGCATAGCTTAGTCGCCAGAGTGCTTGCCTTGCATGCATGAGCATTTGAGCTCAATTCACAGAATCCATTGAATCCTGGCCTGGCACTGCATCTGTAATCCCAGTGCTGGGAATGTGGGCATATATTGATCCCTAGAGCTTGCTGTCTATACAGACTTCCCTAATTTGTGGGTTTCATACCAGTAAGAGACCCTGCTTTAAAACAAGTGGATAATATTCCTAAGGATATCACCCAAGGTTTTTCTTTAGCCTCATGTATACATATACATGCCCCCACCACACGAACAAGCTTGAATTTAATCTTAAGTAGAGGAGACATTAATGAATAACTTCATCTAAAGGTCTGAAGTCAAAGTCTTATTTTTAAAAAAAAATATAATATTTTATTAAGTAGAAATTTTGTATGGACAAATCATATGTTAGTACCATCGCTTCCTTCATGCCTGTCCCCACTCCATTGAGGACAGTCCTTAGTGGAATTGCTGGTGATCATCTTGTTGTAGGTTATGAGTTGTGAGAGCAACAGTCAGTCATTGTGGGGAGAGCTATGTCTCTGGATATTACCCCCCACTATGTAGCTCTTAATTTCTTTCTACCTCCTCTTCTGCAAACTTCCCTGAGCTTAACTGGGTGTGTTTTAATTCTACTTTAGTGTTGAGTGCTTAGAAGCTCCTGGATTTCTACTTTTTTTTTTTTTGCATTTTAAATATCTTCAGTTGGCCTGGAGAGCTGGCTTAGTGGTTAAGTGCTTGCCTGTGAAGTCTAAGGACCCTAGTTCGAGGCTCGATTCCACAGGACCCACATTAGGCAGATGCACAAGGGGGCACATGCATCGGGACTTCGTTTGCAGTGGCTGGAGTCCCTGGCGTGCTCATTCTCTCTCTCTTTTTCTACTTGTGTCTTCCTCTCTCTGTCTGCCACTCTCAAATAAATAAATAAAAATGAACAAAAAAAAAATTAAATATCTTCAGTGTCTGTCTGCATTATCCTGGCCCAGGTTATAAGATGTGACATGAAAGCAACACTCTTGTTCATTTCACCAGTTCCTCTGTGGTTTCACTTGAACCCTGGTTGCTGTACCAGGGGTGGTTCATCTCCTGTCAGAGAGTTAGTTGGTAGAATAGGGAAACCCTTGGTTCTTGCTGCTTTTCAAAAAAGAAAAACAGACTCTCCAATGGGGTGTAAGATCAGGATAGGGTACAGTGGATAAGGATTATTAATTTAGAGAGATTTTTTATTACTTTAGATTCACTTTTAGATGAACACTAGTGGGAGCTTCTCACTGGAGTCCATTATTTTGGTATCCATGGGGGACTTCATTCCTAGTCCCAGTTATGGGTTCCTTTCAACTGAGAGGATCTCACAGCCCATCAAAGAGCCATTGGTTACCCACCTGGGCTATGTGCCACTATTGCACAGGTGTGTACATCTTATCACATTGGTTGTTTTCATATAACAGGGTCCCCTGCTTGCTCACAACATCGATGGCCATTTTCCATATCAGTTCATGTAAGGCTTTTCAAGCACTCTATGGGCTAACATCTGGAAACTGCCTTCCTTTTAGATTCAGCTGGATCACTTGATGTTCTGCATCAGCAGCATGTGGTGTCTTTAGCAATAGGGTTTACCTTTTATCTCGGGTGCTCTGAAAGAAGCCTGTCTTGTTTTGAGGACCTCGTAGGTCTCTCTGATCAACAGATCAACATGCATTATAACAAATTTCTGGTACCAAAGTTGCAAAACAGATCCATATATTTTAGGGTTAAGCTTCATCCCATCCTATCCACAGATCTTCTTATCTGACTATCCCTCCATGATTCTATTTAGGGTTATGTATTTTAGTCTGCTCTCCACAAGGAAGGTTTATATGGCACCAGTTTATTTTGTATATGGTTTTTGTGTATATTTCCCCCTCCTTCCCATTCACCACCCTCAAACCTTTCCATCTCTCTTGTATGTTCCTCAAGTTGTCTGTCAGGTATGCCTGCAACTCAAGGTGTTTCAGTTTAGGAACCACAGATGAGGGAGTACATTTGACTTTTGATTTTCTGTGCTTTTGTGAGTTTGCTTAGCATGATCTGTTTGAAGTCCTTCAATTTTACTACAGATTTCATTATATCACTTTTCCTTAGCACTGAATAGAATTAAATTGTGCATATGTACTGTATCTTCATTATCCATTCATCAAATAATGCACATCTGGGTTGATTCCAGTTTTTAGCTATTGTGAATTGAACAGCTCTAAAGATGATTACAGCAAATGTCTCTGCAGTGAAGATAGAGCCTTACAGAACACAGAGAGACCTGGCTGGATTCCAGAAGAGAGTCAGTCCTCACACAATTAGCCCATCTAGTGAAAAGCACTACATGAGCTACTGGGGAAAGTGAAGTGTCCAACAATGGTGTGAGCAAGCAAGGGTCTAATAATCTACTCAGAAACTACCAGCCTAACAAGAAGCATACACCAGTGCAATGGTAGCAAGCAGCCTCTGTAGGTAACCAATAGCTTTCTGATTGGCTAAGAGATCCACTCAGTGGGATTCATTCCTGGAACAGGGAACCAGGTTTGAATCCTATGGAGACAAATATTATGCTTGCCAATGTCAAGCTGTCAGTAGTCTTTGGTTAAAATAAGAGCTACATCTATTGTACTTTCCCTAAATTAATAATGCTTATCCAAATTAACCAATGCTGGCTTTATTCTCCATTGAAGAATCTGTTTTTTTGTTGTTTTTATTTAAAGGGCAGTGATAACAGCAGGAGATAAACCACCCCTCATATCTCAGTAAAGGTCCAGGAAAAACCACAGATAAAGTGGGGAGATGAGCAAGAGTGCTGCTTCCATGGTGAGCCTGACAAGTAGCTCCAGGGTAAAGCAGTCAGATGCTGAGGATATTCAACACCAAACAAAACAGAAATCCCCAGGCTCCTAAGAGCGTATCACTGAAGTAGACTTAAAACATCCACCAAGTCTCAGAGAATTTTTCAAAAGAGTTCGTTTGCAGAGGCTGGAAGCCCTGGCACGCCCATCCTCTCTCTCTCCCTCTATCTGTCTTTCTCTCTGTGTCTGTCGCTCTCAAATAAATAAATAAAAAAAAAAATTTAAAAAAAAGAGTGGGGCAGAAAGACTGTCAGAATCACAGGTTGGGAGGTCATGCCCAGAGGCACTGCCTCCCCCCAGGATCTAACTGCTGCTTCCACAGGACATATTACACAGCCCTATGGGGATTACCAGCAACCCCATTGAGAAGGGTCCCCTGAGGAATGGGGGCAGGGAGGAAGGAAAAGGTGGTACCAACACATGATGTATTCCTACAGAATATGTACTTAATAATAATAATAAAAGAAAGAAAGAAAGAAAAATCAGTGGTACGTGTAGGGTAGATGTCCAATAGAGGAATGGCTGGGTCAGTTGGTTGCTCAATTTTCATCTTTTTCAGGAGTTTACATATGGACTTCCAAAGTGGATGTAAAAGTTTGCATTCCCACCAGCAGTAAATGATGGTTCCCCCCAGCAGTAAATGATGGTTCCTCTTTCCCTGAATCATCACCAACATTCATTGTTGTTTCATATTTTAATGACTGCTATCCTTTTTGGAGTAAAATAGAATCTCATAGCTGTTTAACTTTTTATTTCTCCAGTGGTTAAGAATTTTGAGCATTTTCTTAAGTGAGTAATAACTATTTGTATTTCTTCCTTTCAGAATTCCCTATTCAGCTTTCTGCCACATTTTTTTTTTTTTTTGAGTGGATTATTTGACTTGTATTGCTTAGTTTTGGAGTTCTTTGTAGATTCTAGATATTAGGCCCCAGTCAGTGGTAGAGCTGGTGAAGGTTTTCTCCCAATCTGGGGGCATCATTTCAATAGGCACAGAGAAGGTGTTCAACAAAATACAACATGACTTCATGATTAAAATACTGGAGAGTTTATATCTCAACATAATAAAGCCTCTATTCAAAGCATCTAAAGCCAAAGCAATACTTAATGGGGAAAGACTCAAAGACTTCCCATTGAGATTGGGAACAAGACAGGGGTGCCAGCCCACTATAACCACTGCTCTTCAACATAGTGCTATGTGGAGAGCCCCTCAGGCCAAGCCCTAAAGATGGCACCTGACGGAAAGTTCTATGCTTGGGACAAACAAGTCCATATTTGGAGGAGCTCGCCCTCGCCGCTGCTCATTGGCTTCTGATGCTTCTATATTTGGAGGAGCTCGCCCTCACCGCTTCTCATTGGCTTCTGATGCTTGTTTACTGGAGAGGTTGCGTTGAATGGGGTGATTGGGTGGAGTGAGAGCGCTTATAAGGAAGCCCCGCCCGAGGCTCGGGGGAGATGAAGCTTGAAGTTGCCTGAATAAACTGCTGTAAGAAGAACTGGTGGTTGTGTCTTCCTTGCTGGTCGAGGCGGATGCGACAGTGCTAGAAGTCCTAGCCCCAGAAATAAGATGGGAGAAGGAAAATGTATACAAATTGCAAGGGAAGAACGTAAAGTAGCCCTATTTGCAGGTGACATGATCCTATGCATAAGTGACCCAAAAGATTCAACCATAGAACTAAAGGTGATTACTTCCTTCAGCAAAGTGACAAGACACTAAATCAACACACCAAAATCAGTAGCCTTTCTACATGCAAAGAACAAATATGCAGAGAAAGGAATCAGCAAGGCTATTCCATTTTAATAGCATGGACAAATAAAATACCTTAGAATAACACTAACCAAGAATGTGTAAGTCCTATATAATGAAAACTTTTAAAAAAAATAAGAAAGAAATTGAGGAGGACATAAGAAGATGAAAAAACCTCTCATGCTCCTGGATAGGAAGAGATAATATTGTGAAAATGGAAATTCTACCAAAAGCAATATGCAGATGGAACATAATACCATAAAAATCCCAGCATCATTCTTCAGAGAGATAGAAAAAAATATCAAAATTCACATACAATAGGAAAAGGCCCTGGATACCAAAAAAATATTCTCAGCAAAAGGAATAACCATGCAGGTATCACAATACCTGATCAACAGGTATAGTATAAGCCATTATAACCAAAACCACATGGTACTGGCATAACAGTAATATAGACCAATGGAATAGAATTAAAGACCCAACACTTGTAAAAGTAACTAGAGCTACTTTATATATATGTGTATGTATATATATATACATATATATATATATATTTATTTATTTATTAGTTTTCTTTTCAGTAAATAAAGGCAGTTTGGTACCATTGTTTAGGCTCATCCGTGATCTACCCCCTCCCATTGGACCATCCTTGTTGATATAAATGGGTCGTGCATTGTGGAGTTAGCCTCCAGGTATTGGTATGATAAATGTCTCTGCAAATCATGACCCAACATGTGACTCTGACATTCTTTCTGCCCCCTCTTCCGCAAAATTTCCCTGAGCCATGTTGGGTTCATTTTTGTTCTGCTTCAGTGATGAGGTGTTGGGGGCCTCTGAGGCTCTGGCTCTCTGATTTGGTAGGAGTTGATTTTTCTCTGTGTTGGTCTCCTTCCCCTTTGTGCTGATATCCGGTTCACAGGAAAACATCACCCTTGCTTGTTTCGCCAGTTGCCCTTAGTTTCAGTTGGGCCCCTTTTGAGGTATGTTGGGGCAGCTCTCTCCTTAGGATCTGCATCTATCTGAAAAAGAGAAGCAGATTCTCCAACGGAGAGTAAGTTAGCACCCAGAAAATTGAGATGACACTTACTTTTTTGATAGACAGTTTGATAGGTGTAGGCCCTCTTACACCCAGTGATTGATGGTAGCTTGATATTGTAGAGTGGGCTTGTGTTTGGGTATGGTTCTGACTTGTTTCCCAGCTCCAGCTATAGGTCTAGTACCACTGAGTGGATCAGTTAGCCAAATCAAGAGCAATTGGTTCCTCACCATGGCTGTGTACCACTATTGCACTTGTGTGGGCATCACATCCGGTTATTTGTTGCTAATTAGGTTAAACAATGAGTTGCTTGGACAGATCTTGGTCATTTCCCCCAGTCGCCTATGTAGCACCTTCTGGCACTAGACATGCTGACTGTCTGGGGACTGACTCTCTCCTGGCTTCCAGCCATGTCATTCCATTTTATGTGTCAGCTGCGTATGGAGTCTTCAGCAATAAGGTCTTACCACTGGCCTTTGGTGGGTCATCAAGTACTCTGACAGAAGTCTGTCATTCTTTTGGGAAACCTTGTAGGTTTCTCTGATCAAAAGCTCATTGTGGATGATAGGCCCAAGCTGGAAGTGGGGGTTACAGGTCAGTGTCCACTAAGAAATTGAGGAAAAAGATAACTAATATACAAGAGTTAGAGAGGAGAGAGCTAGAGGGGAGAGGAGGAGAGGAAGGTAGGGAAGATTTAGGAGATTTAGGTTAGTCTTGATCCTACCCTCTCCAGTGTCTTGTGGTTCAGGTGTTTCCTGTAAGGGTCTAGTGAAGGTTCAGCCATTTGGTCTGTCTTTTAGGAAGTAGAATTTTATGGTACCATTGCTGTTTGGATCCAGGTTACTGTTTTCCACCCTTCGATGCCCTCCCCACACTCCCATCCATCCTATTGTCTAGTCCATGAGGTGCTTGCTGGGTATGTAAGGTATCTTGGGTAGATTCAGGTTAGGTGTTGTAGATGAGTGAGACTATGTGTCAATTTTTTTTTTTTTTTTCTGTGATTGGGTAAGTTCGCTGAGAATGATCTGTTCCAGGTTCAACCATTTTTCCTCAAATTTCTTTATGTCGTTTTTTATTACTGCTGTATAGAATTCCATTGTGTAGATATACCACATCTTTGTTATCCTGGATAGGCAGAATTAACATTGTGAAGATGACAATCCTACCAAAGGCAATATATAGATTTAATGCAATTCCAATTAAAATCCCTACAGTGTTCTTCACAGACATAGAAAAAATGATCTCAAATTTCATATGGAAAGGCAGAAGGCCTCGCATATCCAAACATATCCTCAGCAAAAGAAATACCTCTGGTGGCATCACCATACCCGATATAAAGCTATATTACAAAGCCATAGTAATAAAAACAGCATGGTACTGGCATAAAAACAGGAGTATAGACCAATGGAATAGACTTGAGGACCCGGATTTTGGGTCAAGCAACTATAGCTACTTGATATTTGATAAAGGCCCAAACAATATAGACTGGAAAAAAGATAGCATCTTTAACAAATGGTGCTGGACAAACTGGATAACCACATGCAGGAAACTAAAACTTGATCCACACATTTCACCATGCACTACACTCAAATATAAATGGATCAAAGACCTCAACATAAGACCAGAAACTCGAAAACTACTGGAAGAAAATTTAGGAAGTACTTTCCATGATATAGGGATGGATAAAGACTTCCTGAACAAAACCCCAGTGGCTCAAGTTCTTAAACAGTCACTCAACCATTGGGATCATATGAAGCTGAAGAGTTTCTTTATAGACAAGCATATAATAAGCAAAGCCAATAGAATGCTCACAGAATGGGAGAAAATATTTGCAGGTTATCCAACTGATAGAGGCCTTATCTCTAGAATTTGCAAAGAACTCAAAAGTCTAAACAATAAGAAGACAAATACCCCACTCACAAAATGGGGCACAGAGTTGAACAGGCAATTCACAGAGGAAGAGATACAAATGGCAAACACACACTTAAGAAAATGTTCATCATCCCTAATCATCAGAGAAATGCAAATTAAAACAACTATGAGATTCCACCTTACCCCAATAAGGATAGCCAACATCAAAAAGTCAAATGAACATAAATGCTGGCGAGGATGTGGAGAAGCAGGGACACTCATTCACTGTTGGTGGGAATGCAGGATGGTACAACCACTTTGGAAAGCAATATGGAGACTGTTGAAAAAGCTGAGTATAGAAATACCAACAGACTCAGTTATACCCTTACTGGGAATCTACCCTAAAACCTTCAAACCAAAAGCCAGAGAGATTTGGTCAACCATGTTTGTAGCGGCTCAATTTGTAATAGCTAAAAGCTGGAATCAACCCAAATGTCCATCATTAGAAGATTGGATAACATAGAGCTTCTTTATATTTGACAACAATGCTGAAAACATACAACAGAGTGTGGGGGGTGGCAGCATTTTCAAAAAATTGTACCAGAAAAATTGGAGAATGACATGTAGAAAAATGAAAATATACTTCTCTCACTATGGACAAAAATCAAGGTCAAATGGATTAACGACCTCAATATATTACCTGAAACTCTCAAACTATTAGGTCAAAATATAGAGGAAGCACTCCACAATAGAGGAGTGGAGAAAGACTTCCTGATCAACACACCAGTAGCCCAGGAAATTAAACAATCACTCAACAAATGGAATCTCATGAAGCTAAAAAACTTTTGTACAGAAAGTCTTATTTTTTAATCTTTTTTATTTTATTAATTAGTTTTGCACACAGCGAATACAGTCAATTTGTTACCATTGTTAGGCTCATCCATGTCCTACCCCTCCCCCTGGCCCCTCCTTGTTGAGGTATATGGGTCATGCATCCTGGAGTTAGCCCACACTTATAGATAGGATAAATGTCTCTGTATATCATGACCCAACATATGGCTAAGACATTCTTTCTGTCCCCTCTTCCACAAAATTTCTCTGAGCCATGTTGGGTTCATTTTTGGTCTGCTTCAGTGATGAGGTGTTGGGGTCCCCTGGGTGTCTGGGTATATGACTTGGTAGGAGTTGATTTTTCTCTGTGTTGATCTCCTTCACCCTTGTGGTGGTTCCTGGTACACCAAGAAAACAGCATCCTTGCTTGTTTCACCAATTGTTCTTAGTTTCAGCAAGGGCCCTTTTGAGGTATGATGGGGTGGCTCTCTCCTTAGGATCTACGTCTATCTGAGAAAGAGAAGCAGATTCTCCAACAGAGTGTAAAGTTAGCATCTGACAAATGAGATAACCCTTATTATTATTATTTTTTTTTTATTTTTAGAGAATTTAATAGGTGCAGGCCCTCTTTTAGCCCACAATTGGTGATAGCTTCATAATGTTGAGTGGGCTTATGTTTTGGAAATGGTTCTGACTTGTTTTCCAGTTCCAGCTATGGGACCCGCACCTCTGAGGGGATCAGTTAGCCACATCAAGAGCAGTTGGTTTCCCACCATGGCTGTGCACCACTATTGCACTTGTGTGAGCATCATGACAGGTTTTGTGCTGCTAAACGAGTTGCTTGGACAGATATTGGTCATTTTCCCTCAGTCGCCCATGTAGCACGTTTTGGCACTAGACACTATGACTGTCTGGGGACTGACTCTCATCCAGCTTCCAGCCATGCCATTCCATTTTACGTGTCAACTACTTAAGGTGTCTTCAGAAGTAGCATCTTACCACTTACGTATGGTGGGTCATCAAGTATTCTGACAGAAATCTGTCTTTCTTTTAGGAAACCTTGTAGGTCTCTCTGATCAAAAGCTCATTGTGAATTATAGCCACATGGTGCTGGGAGTTACAGGTTAATGCCCACTAAGAAAAGGAAGAAAAAGATACCTAATAGAAGAGTTAGAGAGAAGAGAAGAGAGAAAGAGAGAGAGAGAGAGAAAGAGAGAGAGAAAGAGAAAGAAAAGCTGTAAAAGATTAAGGTCAGTCTTCATCATACCCTGTCCAGTGTCTTGTGGCTCAGGTGTTCCCCCTAAGGGCCTGCTGAAGGTTCAGCCATTTGGTCTGCCTTTTAGGATGTAGAATTTTATGGTACCATTGCCATTTGTGTCTAGATTTATGTTTCCTACTCCTTCCTTGCCCTCCCCTCCCTCCCCAGCCATCCTATTATCTAGTCCTTGAGATGTTTGCTGGGTATGTAAGGCATCTTGGGTAGATTCAGTTTGGGTGCTAGAGATGAGTGAGACTATGTGGTGATTTTTTCTGTGATTGGGTAAGTTCACTGAGAATGAGCTGTTCCAGGTTCAACCATTTCTTATCAAATTTCATTGTGCCATTTTTCCTTACTGCTGTTTAGATTCCATTGTGTAGATATACCAAATCTCTGTTATCCATTCTTCTAGTGATGGGCATCTGGACTGATACCAGCTCTTAGCTCTTAAGAATTGAGCCACTACAAACATGGGTGAGCAAATCTCTTTGGCCTGTGGTTTGAAGGTTTTAGGGTAGATGCCTAGTAAAGGAATAACTGGGTCTGTTGGTATCTCTATAGTCAGTTTTTTCAGGAGTCTCCTTATTGCTTTCCAAAATGGTTGTACCATCTTACATTCCCACCAACAGTGGATGAGTGTTCCTAATTCCTCATGTCCTCACCAACATTTATTTTCATTTGATGTTTTGATGTTTGCTATCCTTACTGGGGTAAAGTAAAATCTCATAGTTGTTTTAATTTGCATTTTCCTGATGATTAGGGATGATGAACCTTTTCTTAAGTGTGTGTTTGCCATTTTTATTTCTTCCTCTGTGAACTGCCTGTTCAGCTCTTTGCTCCACTTTGTGAGTGGGGTGTTTGACTTTTTACTGTTTAGATTTTTGAGTTCTTTGTAGATTCTGGAGATTAGGCCTCTTTCAGTTGGATAACCAGCAAATATTTACTCCCATTCTGTGGGTAATCTATTGGCTTTGCTTATGGTATGCTTGTCTGTAAAGACTCTTCAGTTTCATGTGATTCCATTGGTTGAGTGACTGTTAAGATTATGAGCTGCTGGGGTTTTGTTCAGGAAATCTTTTTCCATTCCTATGTCATTGAAAGTTCTGCCTATATTTTCTCCCTGTAGTAGTCGAGTTTCTGGTCTTATGTTGAGGTCTTTGATCCATTTGGACTTGAATGTAGTGCATGGCAAAATGTGTGGATCAAGTTTCAGTTTCTTGCATATGGTTATCCAGTTTGTCTGCACCATTTGTTGAAGATGCTATCTTTTTTTCCAGCCTATATTTTTAGGGCCATTGTCAAATATCAAGTAGCTATTGTTCTCTGACCCAAAGTCTGGGTCCTGAATTCAATTCCGTTGGTCTATACTCCTGTTTTTATGCCAGTTTTTTGCCATGCTATTTTTCTTTGTATGGCTTTGTAATATAGCTTTAGATCTGGTATGGTGATACCTTCAGAGGTATTTCTTTTGCTGAGGATATGCTTGGATATGCAAGGCCTTCTGCCTTTCCATGTGAAATTTGAGATTTTTTTTTTTTTTATCTCTGTGAAGAACACTGTTGGGATTTTAATTAGAATTGCATTAAATCTGCATATTTCCTTTGGCAAGATTGACATCTTCACATTGTTAGTTCTGCCTTTATTATGTTAAGATATGAACCAACCATGCCAAATCTCTCCAATGTTTTGATCATGAAGTGATGTATCTTGTCAAAGGCCTTTTCTGCATCTCTTAAAATGATCATGTGGTTTTTGTGTTTAACCTTGTTTATGTGGTATATAACACTGATAGATTTCCATATGTTGAATCACTCTTGCATTCCTGGGAAAAATCCCACCTGATCAAGGTGGATAAAGCTTTGGACGTGTTGTTGGATTTGGCTCCTGAGGAATTTGTTCCGGATCTTTGCATCTAAGTTCATCAGGGAAATAGGCTGGTAGTTTTCTTTTCTTGTGGCATCTATATCTGGTTTTGGAACTAGGGTGAAACTGGCTTCATAGAAGGAGTTGGGGAGCTTTCCCTGTTCTCCAATTGTGTGGCACAGTTTGAGAAAGGTTGGTTTGAGTGCTTCCATGAAGGTTTGATAGAATAAAGCTAAGAAGCCATCTAGTCCTGGACTCTTCTTTTTGGGGAGGATTTTTCTTACTTTTTCAATCTAAGTGAGTGTGATAGGTTTGTTTAGGAGAATAATCTCCTCTGAGCTTAGCTTTGATAGATGGTATGCATCCAGGAATTTGTCCATCTCCTCCACATTATCCAGTTTTGTGGAGTAGAGGTTTTTGAAATAAATCCTGATGAGTCTCCCAAATTCACTTTTGTCTGTTGTGATCTCTCCTTTTTCGTTTCGAATTTTGTTAAATTGAAGCATTTCTTTTTTTTTCTTGATCAAATTGGCCAGGGGTTTGTCAATCTTGTTTATTTTTTCAAAGAACCTGCTCTTTGTTTTGTCAATTGGCTTGTTTCCTTGGTTTCCAATTCATTAATTTCTGCTCTGATTTCAAATATTTCTTTCCTTCTGGAGCTCTTTTGGGTTGGATTTTTCTTGCTTTTCCAGTGCCTTTAGATGGGTAGTTAGGTTACTGATTTGGGATCTCTCTGTCTTTGTTATGAAGGCATTGGGTGCTATGAATTCTCCCCTGAGGACCACCTTCATTGTGTCCCATAGTTTTGGTATGATGTGTTCTTATTGTTATTCATTTCTAGAAATTTTGCAATTTCATTTTTTATTTCATCCACTAACCATTTATTGTTTAAAAGTGTGCTGTTCAGTTTCCAGGTGCTGTTGGGATTCTTGGTGGGTCTTTTGTTGTTAATTTCTAGCAATATAGCATTGTGATCTGATATCATGCAGAGAATTATGGCAATCTTCCTAAATCTGTGGAGGCAGGCTTTGTGACCCAGTATATGATCTATTTTAGAGAGTATTCCATGGGCTGCTGAGAAGAATGTATAGTCTGTGGATTTGGGATGGAAAGTTCTGTAGATGTCTGTTAAGTCTAAGTGATCTATGGTTTTGTTGAACTCTCTTACTTCCCTGTTGAGTTTCTGTTTGGATGATCTGTTTATTACTGATAATGGTATATTGAAGTCCCCAACTAAGATGGTGTTGGTGGTTATTTCTGTTTTATTGTCAAGTAGGTTTTGGTTTATGAACAGTGGTGCCCCTGTGTTTGGCACATACAGATTGATGATTGCAATATTCTCTTGATGGATTGTTCCCTTGATAAGTAGGAAATGGACTTCTTTGTCTTTTTTGATCATTTTTGGTTTGAAGTCTATTTTATCCAATATTAATATACCTACCCCTGCTTGATTCTTATTCCCATTTGCTTGGAATATTGTTTTCCACCTTTTCACCATGTGGAGGTATCTGTCTTTAGTGGTGAGGTAGGTTTCTTGAAGACAACAGATTGAGGGATCTAATGTTCTTATCCACCCTGTTAGTTTGTGTCTCTTGATGGGTGAATTAAGGTCATTGATATTTTGGGTAAGCATGTAAGATTTGATTTGATCCCTGCCATATTGTGATGGCATATGCGGTTTGGTATTTCATGGAGTTTGAAGATTTTTTTTTTTTGCCTTCTCTGAGTTTGGTTGTTGTGATCTGTTTCTTGTAGGCATTTGAGTTTGATTATTTGATTCTTCTCTGTGAAAGAATTTCCTGAAATACTCTCTGTAGGTTTGGTTTGTGTTCATATAATTGTAAAACTGAGTTTTGCAATGGAAAGTTTTTCTTTCACCATCTATTATGATGGATACTTTTGCTGGGTAGAGTAGTTTGGGTTGGAAGTCATAGGTTCTTAGACATTGCAGAGCTTCATTCCAGGCCCTTCTAGCTTTCAGGGTTTTCATCGAGAAGTGTGGAGTAATTCTGATGGGGTTACCTTAAAAGTGGTGTGCTATTTTTTCCTAGCTGCTTTTAGGATTTTCTCTTTGGTGACAATGTTAGTGTTAATGACAATATGTCTTGGAGAGTTTCTCCTTTGGTCCAGTCTGTTTGGACTTCTGTTAGCTTCTTGTATCTTGATGGACCTTTCTTTTGAGAGACTGGGGAAGTTTTCTTTGATTATTTTCTTAAATAAATTCTCCATGCCTTTGGTCTGAATTTCTTCTCCTTCTGGTATTCCAATGATCCTGATATTAGGACATTTAGGGATATCCCACAATTCTCTCATGCTCTCTTCACAGAAATTTTTGAACTTACTGAAACTTTTGAGCTCTTGAACTGTTTCTTCCATCTTGTCTTCCAGATCAGAGTGTCTATCCTTCACGTGGCTGACTCTATTCTTGAGACCTTCTAGAGAGTTTAGGGCTTGTTCAATTAGGTTTGCATTTTCTACTACTTTTCTATGTATAGTTTCCATCTCTCTGTCAAGCTTCTTTTTCATATCATTTTCCGATTTTCTTGATGCTTCTTGGAATTCAAGCTTCTTTTTCATATCATTTTCCAATTTTCTTGATGCTTCTTGGAATTCATACTTGCATTTCTTTATGTCTTCATTTAGCATCACCAGGTGATTTTTTGATATCCTTTTTTTTTTCTGTCACCTTCATATCTCTTTAACTGTCTTTGAAGTCCTTCCATTTTCTTATCTATTAAGTCTAGTATATTGATGTCAGCATCCACATGATTATCAGTCCTTTGTTGCTTTTCTGCAAGTTCTACCAGTAGCTTGTTCAGGGTTGCATTGCTCATAGCTTCATTTTGGTGTTCTGATCCTAATGACTCTTCTATGTTTTCATTAGAGATGTTTATTGTAGGACTGGGTGATCTTACTGGATTTACTTGCATTTGATTTTTCATGTTATTTCTTTTGTGCTGTGATATGCCCATCACAGTGTATGGGCACATAGGTGGGTGGAGCAACCTGGGCTCAAGCACAGTGGGAAACTGAAGCAGCCTGAGTCAGTTGTCAAGCAGTCTGGGCCTTGGTTCTTATTTGCCAAAGCTGCCTGAGCTCCTGCCTGGCAGGAGTGCCAAAGTTGCCTGAACCCTCACATAGTAATGCACCAAAGCAGCCTGCACTCGCACTGGGAAGGACACTGAGGCTCCAAGCACTGAAGCACCCTAAACTCTGGCGTGGCAGAATACTGGGACCCGGAAGCTGTCTGAGCTCCCCTTCAACAGGATAACGGTGGTCAGCCAATGTGGCAGTTAGGGAGAGGCTGGCACCTAAGCTGGCACAAGCAACAGACAGAGACAGCCTGAGCTTATGTGGGCAGTTGGAAGGGACCTGGGCTTGTGCATGAATGTGCAGTGGCTGGAGAAGTAAGTGAGCAAATGGGCTGAGCAGGCTAAACTTACACAAGTAGGGATGGTTGTGGTGGCATGTGTGTGGAGGGCAAATGGATCAAAGGACCCTGAGCTCCAATGGGTCAGTGGGCATAGCCTGCCCAAGGTCACTTATGGGCAGGGGTAGCAGGGAATCTCCCTGTGCAGTGAGGCAAGTGGAACTATGTTGGCCTGGGACCCTTTTCCTATAGTAAGTGCAAGAGTTTCCTGAAGCTGGGACTGTGGGTACAGGCAGCTGCTTGTGGTGGTGGTGGGGGGGGCGTGGTTGGACTCGTGGGTACCCGCACTCGAGGGAATAAGCAATTCCCTGTTTTTTCCCCCTCTGTGCTCTCCCACTGGTAATCTATTGGAGATTTCTGTCCCCTAAAAGACCCAGTGAACCCTTAATGTCTTACCTTTCTTTCCCCAGGATTTGCGGCACAGTTAGGCAGTTGCCATCTTTGAAAGTCTTATTTTTAAGAGTAATATGCCCTACCAAATGAGCTAGCAGGGCAAAAGTCTTATTTATAAAAGAAAACTATGGCTATTGATTGATCAAGAGACTCCTCTTACTAAGGAGATAGAACTAGCAGCAGTATGTGAGATGATAAGGCTTGCATAAATAAAATGCTTGAGTCTCCTTAATGTGTACCACCATAGAAAAGCTGTTCTGGTTAGCAGTGAGACCACAATATTCATCATAGCAGAAATTAAGAGGCTATTGAAAGCTCAATACTAAATGAGAATCTAGCATGCCCTTCAAGGCTCAGGCAACTTTGCAGAACAGAGAGCAGAAAGAATATCAGAGCCACTGGGTGGGAAGGAGGACTCTGGGCACTGTCCTTGCAACATGAACTGACTAGTGTATTCATGACACTACTATGGTTACTCAATTTCACACAAGACCTTCCCTGTTCTGAGTCCCTCAAATTTTGATGTGGAGGAGAGAGGAGGACAAAAAAAATGAAATAACAGAATGGACAAAGAACTACCTAGAAAGAGAAGGTTCTTCTGTGCATTTGGGTTGGTAATGAGGGGACAAATGTGGTGAATATGGTCAAATTGTAGTATGTTCATATATTATACTTTTCTATTAAAAAAAAAACTTTGAAGATGCATGAAAGCAAACAGCATTTCTTTGTGAGGGCACAGAGATGAGGCAGGAGGAAGGATGACAAAATAGTTGGCAAAATACTGAAGAAAGACATTTTGTAATTAACTATATAAAGGGTCATGGAGAAGGGAGAATAGGCTTTTTCTTTATGCTTTCTAGTGCTAATGTGTTCTTAGGAAATCAAGACCAGATCAGTGTGAGGAGGCACTCTACCACATAATAGGTGAGGATTGCTCTTCAGTGCTAGGCACTGGCTAGCTTCCTAGCTTGGACATATTTTCTATATCCTAGAAAAATTACAGAATTTGTCAGTTTTAAAATATTTTTTTGTTCATTATTTATTTATTTATTTGAGAGCGACCGACACACAGAGAAAGACAGATAGAGAGAGAGAGAGAGAGAATGGGGGCGCCAGGGCTTCCAGCCACTGCAAACGAACTCCAGCCGCGTGCGCCCCCTTGTGCACTGGCTAACGTGGGACCTGGGGAACCGAGCCTTGAACCGGGGTCCTTAGGCTTCACAGGCGAGCGCTTAACCGCTAAGCCATCTCTCCAGCCCTTTTTTTTTTATTTTTTTAAAATATTTTTTTTGTTCGAATTTGTCAGTTTTATGTAAGACAGGTCATAATCAAGATGACCTGAGAATTTTATGCCTCTTCCTAGTACAGAAAAGTTTCTCTTTAACCTCTCTTACCCATCAAGCCATCTTGGCTCTTCAACTACTTCCAAAAACCAGAAGCTTACAAACTTACTAGCCAGTCCTATGCTTATTTTGAAAGTTTAATGATGGACATTATGATGATCACAGTGAACATTTTAATCACAAAATATGATTGCCTAAATCCTTTTAGCTTCATGATCACCCTGCTAAGGAAACTGAAAGATTTAATGAGGATCTCTGTGCAACAAGTAAGGGTTTGTGCCATATTTGGGAAGTGCTCTTCTGATTCTATATTTTGTGTGTGTGTGTGTGTGTGTGTGTGTGTGTGTGTGTGTGTGTGTGTGTGTACATTGCAGATATGTATGTATGTGTGCCTTTAAACATCATATGAACATAATTTTCTGGTTACATATTGTTTTCTTTCATTTGACTAAACTTCAAGCAAGGAAGAACTTGTTTAGTAATTGTGACAGTTAATATCTATGGTCAACTTGATTAGATCTAGAGTTATTTAGGAGGAAAAAAAACTCTGGGTGCATCTGTGAGGCAGTTTCTTGACTGGGTTAATTGTGGTGAAAGAGCCCATCATAACTATGGATGGCACCATTCCATGGGCTATAGGGTAAAACTTATGCCATGATGGGCTATATGTGCTGAAACTATATGCCAAAACAAATCCTTCCTCCTTTTTAATTTGATTTTTGTCAGGTATTTGTTACAGCCATGAGAAAAGTCACACATACAGTAACTATCCATCCCATGCCTTCATAACACAATGGTATAGAATACATAAATATTTGATTGATATTTCCTGGAAAAATAAAGAATTAACAAAATCAATATTTTACGATTTGTTCCTTTTGATTTAAGGGATAAAGAACAAACATTCCTCACGAAATGTCTGATTATGGCTTTATCATCTAAAGCCATAAACCACAGACCTTCATCCTTCACCTGACGTATGCTTCTTTGTGAGTGCTCATTCACCACTCATCACCCCAACTTTGACTTATGGCTTCTACTTCTTCCTAACAGCAGTAAACTTTCCTCTCCTCATGCTTCTTTCTAAAATGTTACTAATTAATAGTGGGTGCAACAAATAGAACCCTTACCACAACCAGCTGTTCCCTGATTAAAAAAAGTCTTACCCATGTACACAAGCCCTTGATGAGTTCAAGAGACCAGACAAAAATTGTCACGGAATCAGGGACTCTGTGCCCAACCTTCTGGCAGTGCTTAAGTTGGTGCCAAGTCATGTAGATGAAAAGAGAACCAAGATGAGTCAGCTTCCCAGATGTTCTGCTGTCAGGACCTCAAGGATACTGGGACTGGAGACTGAGTTTCCAGAGTTGGAGTGGCCATGTGTACACATTGTTGCACAGTGTACTACACCCTATAAAAAGAAAAGCTAATTCCAGAGTGAAAGCATGGGGATGGTTGGAAACATGGGTAACAGGCAGGAGCCTTGGATAGAATGAGAGAACTTGAGTGAATGGGAGTTGGGGTGCTTTCAAAACACTAGGGGTGAGGGAAAGTGCTGGATTACCAGAAAGATCAGGATTGAGGAAATAACAAGCATTTATTAAACTCCAACCTAAGTTTGAGACTTTGAAAGGCTTGAAGGGAAGAGGGAATAGTGAGGAAAATGGTCATAGCACGTGTGCTTGAGTAGCTCAGAGTTTAGTGCAAACAAATATTCAAAACAATTCTCAATATTCTTATCAATCAGGTAAGTGTAAATTAAAACTACTGGGCTGGGGAGTTTGCTTAGTGGTTAAGGCATTTGCCTGCAAAGCCAAAGGACCCAGCTCAATTCCCCAGGACCCACATAAACCAGATGCACAAGGGGGCACATGCGTCTGGTGTTTGTTTGTTGTGCCTGGAGGCCCTGGTGTGACCATTATCTCTCTCTCCCTCTGTCTCTCTCTCACTCTGCCTTTCCCTCTCTCTCTCTCTCTCTCAAATAAATAAAAATTAAACATAAAAAAAGTCAGAACTACTTTGTGATTCTATCTTGCCTCAGTCAGAATTACCATCCTCTAGAAAACAAATAACAACAAATGGTGGTGAGTATATGGAAAAAAGGGAACACTTATTCAGTGTTTCTGGGAGTGTAAAATGGCATGGATGCTATTTTAATCAGCATGGGGGTTTCTCACAAAGCTATGGTCTTTCATTAAGGAAGTTTGCATGGCCCCTTTGTGTCTTGACTCTGTTTACATGAACACGTGTTAGCTTTACAAAGGATTAAGTATTTCCCCCTTCTCATAGATCTACCACAGGATCTCACTCATTGCATTTGTTTTAACTTGTATGTTATCTCCTCTATCCTCATTGGAATTAGAGGTATAACGAGACCTCTCATTCAGTGATCAATCTGTAGAAATAGACACAAAATCTCAACATTAGAAGCAAATCTCATTATCACTGAATTCAACTTCCCTAAAATTTCCAATAAACATATATTAGATATGTATTAGGCTTTGTTCCACATATGTTTGTGATTTTACAGTTTGTCCCTCAGAGCAAACATGTATATATTTGCACTGATATGTGTGTGTGTGTGTGTATATATATATATATATATATATATATATGTATATATATATGTATATATATATATATATATTTAACATATATATCATATAATATATATATATGTGTATATATGTATATATATATATATAAAATTCAGTGCTATTATGATTAGCATTTTGTAAAAGGACAAGGCCAGAGAATGTAAGCATCTTAGTAAGAAGCACACAGCTAGAGCCAGGATTCATATGCTAGTGGTTGTTTCCCGAGTTGATGCCTTAAAATCACCTGACAACTATAACAACATTCTGTACATGTAACTATGAATGAAAATCCAAAGGGTCCAGTGTGGATAGGGGCAAATGTGCCTACAAAGGCAGGTGTGCACTATTTATCTCAATTTACTTATATTTAATAAGGGAAAATAAATGCCTATGGAATTTTCTTTCTTTCAAAGTAGCACTTGTCAATATTTTTGAAACTACAAACTTCCCCAGCATCTCTACCTAATACCAGTCACTTGGTTTAGTATAAGACACTTAACAACATTTGTTTTTTGCTGGGGCTTGAAATTTAGGTAACACACTGAGGGGAGCGCTGAGCTCTTTATCATCTGTAAGTCTGTCACACATTACTAGTCAGTCCCTTCTTATTTACATGGACAAAAACTGATTTACTTTTTCCACTTAAAATATTTTTATTTATTCACAAGGCGAGAGAAAAAGTGGGACAGGGAAACAGGGAGGGAGAGAGAGAGAAGAGAGAAGAGAGAGAGAGAGAAAGAGAGAGAGAGAGAAGAGAGAATAAGCATACCAGGGTATTTTCCAAAGATACTTGCCACTGCAAACAATCTCTAGACACATGCTCCACCTTGTGCACCTGGCTTTATGTAGGTACTGAGGAATCAAACCTGGTCCATCAGGCTTTGCAAGATAGTACCTTTAACCACTGAGCAATCTGGTCCCTTCTTTTCCCACTTTTGTACTTACATAGATCTTTCTACCCTTTGATCCAGATCTTATCTGATTGTTTCATATCTCCCTGGATGAACACATATATTTTTTTCCTTATAGAAAGAGATTTTGAATTTTTAATTTTATCTTAAGTCTCATATGTTGAAGATTGGGTGTCCAGTTGATGACACGGTAGGGAAGAGAGAAAACATTTAGGAGGTGAAGCCAGGTAGCAGCTGTTATGAACATGCATTTGAAGGGGATATTTGGATCCTGACCCCTCATCTTTTCTTTGTGCTTCTACTCAAGCTGTCTGAATATTTTTCCTTTGACACATTTATACCATAACAGGGTCTCACTACAGGCCCCAAAACAAGAAACACTTGGTTCTTGGAGAGAGAGAGAGAGAGAGAGAGAGAAAGATTAACAAACCTGTAGCCAAATTAACTAAAAGAGAGGACTCCAATCAATAAAATTAGAGGTAAAATTAGAAATATCACATTGGATACCAATACAATTGAGAAAAACATAAATACATGCTTTAAACACCCATATTCTGTATGATTGGACAATCTAAAAAAATGAAAGGAGTGATAGATTCATGTCTTTACAGCAGCTCATTAAGCTTCTCTAAAATAGATCATATATTAGGATATGACACTGGTCTCTACAAATTCAAGTAAACTGACATAATTCCTTGGATATCTTATCACAATGCATTAAAGGTAGAAATCAGTGACAAGAGAAACAACAGAAAATACATAAAGTCCTGGAGATGGAACAACATCCTACTGAACAATGAATGGTTCTTTGAAATCAAGAAGGAAACAAAAACTTCCAGAACTTCATGGGAATGAAAACACAAGATACCAAAAGTCCTGGGAAACAATGAAGACAGCTCTAATTGCCTATATTACAAAATAGAGATCTCAAGTAAATAACTTAGTAATTTATCTTAAGGCCTTGTGAAAACAAGAACTATCAAAAACCAAAAAATGGGAGACATAAAAAAAATCAAAATGGAGGGAATTTATGAGTTAGAAATGAATAAAACAACTAAAAAAATGATGAAACAAAGAGCTATTTCTTTGAAAAAGTTAGCTATAAAAAACCATTATCAGGGCTGGAGAGATGGCTTAGCGGTTAAACGCTTGCCTGTGAAGCCTAAGGACCCCGGTTCGAGGCTCGGTTCCCCAGGTCCCATTTTAGCCAGATGCACAAGGGGGCGATCGCATCTGGAGTTCGTTTGCAGAGGCTGGAAGCCCTAGTGCACCCATTCTCTCTCTCACCCTCTATCTGTCTTTCTCTCTGTGTCTGTCGCTCTCAAATAAATAAATAAATAAATAAAAATTTAAAAGAAAAATTAAAAAAAACATAGATCATTAGACCTAATGGATATCTACAGAACGTTCTACCCAAAAATCCATAGATCACACATTTTTCTCAGCAGCCCATGGGATCTTCTGTAAATTAAACCATATACTGGGTTATAAAGTCTGCCTCCTTATATTTAGGAAGACTGACATAATTTCCTGCATGATAGCAGATCAAATGCTGTATTGCTAAAAATTAACAAAAAAAGGTGCACTGGGAATCCTATCAGCTCCTGGAAACTGAACAATACACTTTTATTCAATAAAGGTTAGCGGACAAAATAAAAAAATGAAATTGTAAAATTTCTATAAATAAATGACAATGAAAAACATCATACCAAAAAATATGGGACACAATGAAAGTGATACTTAGGGGAAAATTCATAGCACTAAATTCCTTCATAACAAAGACAGAGATATCAAAAATCAGTATCTTAACCATCCACCTAAAGGCACTGGAAAAGCAAGAAGAATCCAACCCAAAAAGCTCCAGATGGAAAGAAATAATTAAGATCAGAGCAAAAATTAATGAAGTGTAAACTAATAAAACAATTAAGAAAATTGATTAAAGAGCTGGTTCTTTGACAAAAATAAACAGAATTAATAAACCCCAAGCCAATTTAATCAAGGCAGGGTACAAAATCAACACACAAAAATCAGGAGCCTTTCTATATGCAAAAGACAAAGATACAGAGAACGAAATGTGTCACTGTCCCATTTTCATTTTTTAAAAAAAATTTAATAACTTCCATGATTATAAAAAATATCCCATGGTAATACCCTCCCTCCACCTACTTTCCCCTTTGAAACTCCATTCTCCATCATATCCCCTCCCCATCTCAATTAATCTCTCTTTTATTTTGATGTCATGATCTTTTCCTCCTCTTATGATGGCCTTATGTAAGAGTGTCAGGCACTGTGAGGTCATGGATATCCAGGCTATTGGCCCATTTTCAATAGCAAGAAATAATAAAATACCTTGGAATAACATCCAAGGATATGAAAGACCTATATAATGAAAACATATTAACACTCAAGAATGAAATTGAGGAGGACTTGGGAAAATGGAAAGACCTTCAATGCTCCTGGATAGGCAGAATTAACATTGTAAAAATGGAAATCTTAACAAAGGCAATATACAGATTTAATGCAATAACAATAAAAATACAGATTTAATGCAGTACCAATAAAAACCCTAACATATTTATTCACAGAGATATAAAATAATGATCTCAAAATTCATATGGAATGGCAGAAGGCCTTGGATATCTCAGCCTATCCTTAGCAAAAGAAACACCTTTGAAGGCATCACCATACCTGATCTAAGCTATATTATGAAGCCATAGGAATAACATGGTACTGCCATAAAAACAGGATTATAGACCAATGGAACAAAATAGAGGACCTGGACTTTGGGTCAAGTAACTATAGCTACTTGATATTTGAAAAAGTCCCTAACAATGTCGGCTGAAAGAAAAAAAGGACAGTGTCTTCAACAAATGGTGCTGGGCAAACTGGATAACCATATGCAGGAAAATGAAACTTGATCCACACATCTCGCCATGCACAAAAATCAAGTCCAAATGGATCAAAAACCTCAATATAAGCCTTGAAACCTGGCTATTACTGGAAGAAAAAACAGGAACTTTCCATGATATAGGAATGGGAAAAGTCTTCCTGAACAAACCCCCAGTATCTCAGGAACTTATACAATCACTCAACCATGGGGATCTTATGAAGCTGAAAAGTTTCTTCACAGACAAACATACAATAAGCAGAGCCAGTAGAGTACACACAGCATGGGAGAAAAACAATTTGCTGGTTATACAACTGACAGAGACCTAATTTCTAGAACCTGCAAAGAACTCTAAGCAATAAAAAGTCAAACAACCCACTCACTAAATGGGGCAAAGAACTGGACAGGGAGTTCTCCAAGGAAGAAAGGCAAATAACAAACACACACTTAAGAAAGTGGCCCTCATCTGAAATCACCGGAGAAATGCAAGTTAAAACAACTATGAGATTCTGCCTTACCCCAGTAAGGATATCAAACATTAAGAAATTCAAATGAAAACAAACACTGGCAAGGATGTAGTGAAATAGCAACCCTCATTCACTGTTGGTGAGAATGTAAGATGGTACAACCACTATGGAAGGAAATATGGAGACTCCTAAAAAGGTCGACTATATAGTTATCAACAGACCCAGTTATTTCCTTATGGGGCATTTACCCTAAAATCTTTACACCTCAGTTCAGAGAGGATTGCTCAACCATGTTTATAGCTTCTCAATTCGTAATAGCTAAGAGCTAGAATCAACACAGATGTCCATCATTAAACAAATGGATAATTAAGATGTTGTGTATTTACACTATGGAATTCTACATACCAGTAAGGAAAAATGACACAATAAAATTTGAAGAAAAATGGTCAAACCTGGAACAGATCATTCACAGTGAACTCACCCAATCACAGAAAGATAATAGTCACCTGGTCTCACTCATCTGTGGCTCCTAACCTGAATCTGCCTGAGATACTGGAATACCTAATAAGCATCTTGTGGACCAGCCAATAGGGAGGGTGGGGGTGGAAGGGGAGGGTGGAGGTGGGGATAGGGGACATACCCATAGCTGGCACTGGGAAAAATGCCAGAACCATAACAAATAATGAGGCTGTTCTCCGTTATCAAGCTTCCACCAATTGTGTGCTACAAGAGGACCTATTATAAATTTTGTCTAAAATAATAATTGTTATCCCATTTATTTGGTGCTAACTTCACACTCCATTGGAGAATTGGCTTTTCTTTTTCAGATGAACACAGATTCTGAGGAGAGAATCAGCCCATCACACCTCAACAGGGCCCCAACTAAAACCATGAGTCATTGGGGAAATGAACAAGAGTTCTGCTTTCTTGGTGAACCTGGTACCAGCACAAGGGGGAAGGAGATAGATATTGAGATCACTCAACTCCTACCAAACCAGATATCCAGAGACACAGAGGCTCCCAAGACCTCATTATTGAAGTAGACCTAAAACTAACCCAACATGGCTCAGGGAAATTTGTGGAAGAGAGGGTGGAAAGATTGTTAGAGTCACATGTTGGGGCATTATGCACAGAGACATTGCCTCTTACCCATTACTGATGGCTACCTCCACAATGCACTACCCACATTCCTCAATTAAGAGGGTCCCTGCAATGGGGGAAGGACAGGGATGAGAGTAATGATTGTGTCAACATGGTTGTATACACACTGTGTATATAACTAATAAAAATAAGGGCTGGAGCGATGGCTTAGCGGTGAAGCGCTTGCCTGTGAAGCCTAAGGACCCCGGTTTGAGGCTCGGTTCCCCAGGTCCCACGTTAGCCAGTGCACAAGGGGGCGCACGCGTCTGGAGTTCGTTTGCAGAGGCTGGAAGCCCTGGCGCGCCCATTCTCTCTCTCTCCCTCTATCTGTCTTTCTCTCTGTGTCTGACGCTCTCAAATAAATAAATAAATAAAAATTAAAAATAAATTAAAACAGTTAACTACATTAATAAACTCCTGGGAAAATTAATCAAAAGTGAGAGAGACAAAACCCTATTTATTATTTATTTATTTATTTATTTATTTGGGTGTGGTGGAACATGCCTTTAATCCCAGATATAGGGAGGCAGAGGTAAGAAGATTGCCATGAGTTCAAGGCCATCCTGAGATTACATAGCAAATTCTAGGTCAGCCTGAAACCCTACCTTGAAAAAAAGAAAACTATTGAGCAGGTTTAGAGCTGAAAAATGGAAATACTATAACACATAAAAATGAAATAAAAAGAATCATGAGGGCATATTTAAAAAATATATATTTATATTCTACCAGACTGGAAAATATGGGATAAAAAGATAGATTTCTAGATATATATGATTTTCCAAAGTTAACCCCAGAAGAGATCAATAATCAAAATAAAGCTTTAACAACATAACTGAAGAAGAGAAAGGAAGGGAGGAGGATACTTAATAGGTTGATATTGTATATATGTAATTACAATGATTGTAATGGGGAGGTAATATGATGGAGAATGGAATCTCAAATGGGAAAGTGTGGGGGTGGGGAGGTGGGGAACTACCATGGGATATATTTTATAATCATGGAAAATGTTAATAAAAATTAAAAATAAATAAATAAATAAATAAATAAATAAAAAAAAATCTTCCAACCAAAAAATATCTAGGCCCAGATTTATTTACTGCTTAATTATACCAGACCTTTATAAAGGAATAGAACCTACTACTTCTCAAGTTATTTCATAAAATTGCAAAGGAAGGAATGCTGCCTAACTTATTCTATGAAGTCAGCATTACACTACTACCATAACTTGAGGCATAATATTAAGTAAAAATTATAAACCAAATTCCCAATAAAACCTTTGTTTCTGGAGGTGTGCTGTTGGGGATGTGCTTAGGGGTGCTAGTCTGGTCCACCTTGCCAGATCTCACCTAACTTTCTTGCTGCTTCCTGCCAGCTGATGTGGCAAGAAGAGATGACCAGCCTCTACTCTCTATCCTTTATCTGCCATGATGAAACTTCTCCTTGAGACTGAAAGCATCCCATCATTTGTTTTTGTTCAGATGTTTTGTCTCAGCAACCAGAGGTTACTACTACAGAAAATTGGTACCAGAGGACCGGTTTTGGTGCTGCTGGAAACCTGACTCTGGATTTTTTTTTTTCTTTTGAAACTGATTTCAGGGAGCAATGAGGAAATATTTGAAACTTTGGACCTCACATTGCTCCAAGCAGAGCTTGGTGGAGGATTCTGGTGAGAAGTGATAAATAAAAATACAGAAAAAAAAATCTGTGGACTATAGAGATTTAGTTTTGAAGGAAAAGAGGATACTGTTGGAACTAGCCTAGAGGCAGTCTCTGTGAGAGGCTGTGCTCTTCCCATGTCTTGAGAATTTAAGCAAAGTTAAAATTTATAGTAATGGACTGATTTGTTTGGCAGAATGTAGGACAGAGGTATATGAAAGATGTAATTTGGCTCAGAAAGAAAATTTCTGGCCACAGACTACAGCCCAATTACGTTGTTCAAGAGGTTACCACCATTAAGATTGAGTCAGCTGTTATACATTTGGACAGTAGGAAGAAAACAGTGACTTTTTGAAATAATGGGCCATGAAAAAAGAATGCTGACAAAGTTTATTGTTCTTCAAAGTCAGCTTTATTCCCCACTGCATTAACAACTTTGTTAGCCTAACTGGTACTCATTTTAGAAGCATAAAAAATTCAAGAGTTTACCTTTGGATTTGTAACATGATTCTAGGGAGATAGCCCTTAGGCAATGTGATGGGAGGATTGCTGTCCCTGAATAGAAGTCATGAGGAGCTACAGCATGGAACTGTAGGTTGCAGTGGAAACACCAGGGTTTTTAAGATGCCAGGACTCTGTGGATGTCACAAACAGCTGCTCATTCTGGATTTGGTGGACTTTTGTGAAAAACAAGTGGCTGGAAAGATAGAATGTGGGTTTCAGAAATTTACAATATGAAGGCCTGGAATTACAAGTTTGGTATCTGACCTGTTCATTTTAGACTTTACATTGGTCTACTCTTTCCTTGGCATACCTTGTTTTTGCTGTGGGAATGATCACTGTTTGCTAGTATATGTATGTAACTTCACATTTTGACTTTAAAGTCTAACAGGTAAGACACTTTGAACTATTAAATGGCATTGGGTTTGATAAAAGACTACAGGGAGCCAGGCATGGTGGCACACACCTTTAATCATAGCACTTGGGAGGTAGGGGTAGGATGATCGCCTTGAGTTTGAGGACATCCTGAAATTACATAGTGAATTCCAGGTCAGCCTGGGCTAGAGTGAGACCCTACCTTGGAAAACAAAACAAAACAAAAAAATAGACTCATGTGTTTCCTGAGTGCTTGGTCAGCACCTGGTGGCAATTTGGGAGGTGGAGCTTTGCTGGATTATGTTGCTTTGGATGGGTTTAGAAGCAGCAGATTAAATCAGAGTTGTGCTCTCATTGCTAGCCTTCTCTGTGGAGATGTCAGTGGATACTGAAGGCACTCAAAACCCATTAGAGCTGAAAATAAAAAGCTGTCAATAACTTGACACTAAAGGAGACGTCTAAAAAACCCTCAAAGATCCTCTGGCCTCTGCATGAATGTGTTAGATCTTCACTTAAATGTGCATACACCACACATAATATACATACAGTACACTATACCCACACATATGTGCATGTAAAAGTTAGACTATGGACCTGGGGACAGACCTCTCAAATAAGAAATACAAGTGGTTTGTAGCAATTACCTACTTATTACTGAGACAAACACCCAACCATAAGCAGCTTATGGAAGGAAAGGGTTTTTTTTTTTTTTTTGTTTATAGTTTTGAGTGGAAGTTTCATAATGGGAAGGATAGCATGGCACTATAAAAGAGCCAGCAGCTTCAGTGATGAGGTTTTGGGGGCCTCTGAGGCTCTGGCTCTCTGACTTCATAGGAATATTTTCTGGAAAAGGGGGAGGAAAGAATGTCAGAGCCACATGTTGGGTCCAGATAATGCAGAGACATTTATCATACTAATAACTGTGGGCTAACTCCACAAGGCATGACCCATATACCTCAACAAGGAGGGGCCAATGGGGAGGGTGAAGGTCATTGATGAGCCTAATAATGGTAGCAAACTGCCTGCATTTGCTGAATAGAAAACTAATAAAAAATACAAATTAAAAAAATTAATAAAAATATAAATTAAAAAAAAAAAGCCAGCAGCTAGGCATCATACCTTGTCACCTCCGTATGGAGGAGGTAGCAAGAGTGAGCTGCCCTGAGTACCCAGTGGGGCTGGACTAGTAAGCCTCAAATCTTGCCACACATCTTCCAACAAGTCAACAATCCTTAAATACTCCATTTGCAGGGGATTATGTATGCGGTCTTATCACAAACACATGAGACTGGGGACCAATTATTCAAAACACATGAGACTACGGGGGCCACTTTACTTTCAAACCCCCACAATGGAGACCCTAACTTCAAAATTTTAGACCAGTATGTGATTTAGAATGAGAATCAGTAGAGGTTAGGTATATGAGAAATGGGACATGGTTGGAGGAAGGGAACAATAGAGCATGTGATAAAAAAGAAGAGGGCTGTGATATTGAGGTGGAAATGTTTAAGTGGTTATAGGATGGGGGACTGAAAGGAGGAGAGGAGAAGGTTAATCAAAACGAAAAACATGATGAGCCACAGAGAAGCTTGTTTCTTTGTTAACTAATTAAGATACAATTCTGAAAGAGAATTTGAACAAAAATATCTTGTGTGTGTATAAAATGTTATTCCTAGAAACCCTAGGAATATCCAAGTGCCAGAGGTAATCCCAGCATGTTGTTGGTCAGGGAGATCATTGAGGCCCTTAAAATAATACAGGATTTGATGTTGTTTCCACACCAGAAACACATTGTGAGACTCTATTGCTGAAGACATCAATTGATTCAGGTGGGACACTAAGAGTTGGAATACCCCTCTGTGTTGATTAGCTTGATAGTTGTGGAAGGTGCTATGTGAGTTGTTTCAGGAGAAAATTCAACATTACACCACTGTGGTCCCTGTGAGCTACACAACTAAATAACCATGCAGGATAGCGATAACCAATTGCTCTCTGATGGGATTTGAGGTCCATTTCATTGGAAGAAATTCATGGCTGGTACTGAATATCTAGTCAAAAGCCTGTAGCTGAGATGGACCCTAGCAGGAAAGCTACCACTTCTTTTTGAGTAGATGAGTATGCATTGTGTCCATCAAATTGTCCTATAAATGTCTATGCCCTTAGATTAGTGCTGTTCTCACCTTTGGTTAGAGAAGTTTCTTGTTGCAAATGGTGGGGTCTATGAGTAGACTCTAAATTCAACAAAATACTGAGAATAAGCAATTCTAGAATGTGTCAATCTATTATTATTATTATTATTATTATTATTATTAGTTTTTTGAGGTAGGGTCTCACTCTAGCCTAGGCTTATCTGGAATTCGCTATGTAGTCTCAGGCTGGCCTCAAACTCACAGTGATACTCCTACCTCTGCCTCTCAAGAAAGAATGTTAGTGCCAGAGGTTGGTGAGGGACAGTATGGGATGCTGTCACTGAAGCATGACATGGCCACTGCATGATCTCATCCCTTTTGAACCTGCGCAAGACTCACACCATACTGAAGTCCATCAACATTCTGTTATTGGTGATGGAGGAAAGCATGAGACCTCATACCTTTTTGGGTTAATGTTTGATGGGGCAGTGAGAAACATTTTGTGCAGTTCTATATAGCTACTTGTAGGATACACGTGCCCTGGGAAATAATCTGTCATCTATGTCCTTTTAGGCAAGCCTAATTAAACTCAGTGGGTCACATAATACACCAGACAAACAGAGATATCATAGTAGAAAAGTGACTATTTGGGAAGAAGAAGAGGTTTAGCAGAAAGGGGACAGGAGGGGTGATTAAGGATGGTAATGGAGCCAGGAATAGTGTCACATGCCTTTAATCCCAGCACTCAGGAGGCCAAAGCAGAAGGATGGCTATGAGTCTTAGGACAACCTGAGGCTGCACAGTGAATTCCAGGTCAGCATGAACTAGAGCAAGACCTGGCCTCAAACAAACAAATAAAAAACCCACAACAAAAATAATAATAAATAAAATTAATTAATTTAAAAAGAGAAGGTAATGGGAAGGTATTATGATCAAAACAAATTTATGCTTTTCTAAAACTTGTCAACAATAAAAAAGACAAAAAGCAGTGAGTAGAATGGAAACAAAAATATTAGCACCTTTATGTACACATAAACAAATAAGAACTTTATCAGTGTCCCAAAGTACTAGCCAGGCCTCTACCAGAATATTCACCATAGGGTCTAAAACCCACAAGATGAGATGGAATTCAAAGAATAAGTCATAGAGCAATTCAGTAATCTCACCTTTTGCTGGTGAGATTCATGAGTGTTGAAGAGAGGGCAGCCTACAACTGCAGTGCTGTCTTGGCGTGTCATGACAGAAGGAATTAACCTCTTGTGGTCACTTGTAGCATATAATACCCTTAATAATTTACTACTCATTGACTGCAAAATGACAAATAATACTGCTGTGGCTCATAGGGGAGAATGGGGCAGAATGGGAACTCCAGTCACAGCGACTCTAGTCCCATGTTGTGCCTGCTACATGTAGGCTGCTCTTGCTTTCTCTTTCTGTACCTTTGTTTCTGACATCATCACCCACTCTTCACGTGTTATATCTGGTGCCATCTCAACAGGTACCAGAATCCTGAATCCCACCCCCTTTTTTTCAAGAACTCTCCACTTTGTTTTCTAATTAAGAGTGGTCAACTTGGGCTCTTGGGCTGGCTCTGTTCACAGGTGTTCCTTGTCCCTGTCCTTGAAAATGTCTGCACCCTTGGTGTTATGCCAAATATGAACAAGAAGGCAAGACACAGAAATATGTCAGGAAGATTATCTACCTACCTGAAGTCCTATTACTGTGACCACTTACTGGAAGAGAGATGGAATTTGCATGATTAAGCAGGACAGAACAGGTGAAAGTTGGATATGTTTGTCTCTTGGTACAAATAAATAGGTGAGATACATGAAATCATCTCACAAAGTATCTTATTTTATTTCAGGTCAGCACTGGAATGAGTCTCTTATATATGAGGTCAAGTCCATTATGTGGTAGAGAAACACAGCTGGAAAGGAATCCAGAGAAAGAAGAATGAAGAGAAAGGCTGAACAGTGAAATTGAAATATGCATGTGTGTGTATGTGCATGAGTGTGTGTACATATATGTATAGTTGTGAAATATACACATAATTGCTACTTGTTTATCCAGGAACCCTTTCTGTCATGTGTAGCTTTCTTTACTTTCACTTTAATAAAACTTTATTAAAATTTATTCACATCATACAGTTTACACAGTTAATTATTTTTCAATGTACACTTCTGTATGTTTGGTTATAGTCCCATCAAACTATCACCACCTTCCATTTCTAGAACTTTGGTATATCACAAAACTGGAACTATCTTCCTTTAACACTAACTGGCTTAACAGTTCCTCACCCTACAGATCTTGGAAACTACCATTTTACTTTTTGTTTGTGAGTTTGACTGCTCTAACTATGTCATAAAAATAGGATCAGTTAGTGTTTGCCTCTTTTGATTGGCATATTTTACTTAGTGTGATGTACTCATATCTCATCCATGTCACAATTCCCATCCTGGTTAAGTCCTAGTAATATTATATTGGATGTATATAATGCATTTTGTTTCTCCAGAGGATGGATATAGGGGTTCCTTTAACTTATTGCTAATGTGAACAATGTTGATATGAATATGGATGAATACACTAGAAACATTTATTTTTGTGCAGTGCCAGAGATTGAATCCACGACATAAGATATAGTTTCAGACCAAATCATTCTCCATCTCTCTCTCTCTCTCCCTCTCTCTCTCTCTCTCTCTCTCTCTCTCTGTGTGTGTGTGTGTGTGTGTGTGTGTGTGACTGAAAATACTACAAAAGTTAATAGATAACATGTTACATAGTGAAGAATCCATTGAACATTTTGAGGACAAGGAGCCCATTGACTACATTAGCAAAATAAATTGGACAAGACAACAACAAAAAAGTATATGTTGCTAAGAGGATTGTGGGATTTCCCTGATTGGACCAGAATTATTATTTCCCCAAATATATGTTATTCTTCTTTCCCTCGATGAAGTATGTCCTCTAATGTACTTTCCTTTCATAACTTCTATTTCCTAAGCTCCTTAATATGGTATACTTGGCCTCAGCCAACCTTCCCAGCTGTTTCTGCTATGCATCTATCCTCAAGCTCCCCGTGAAACCATCACACTAGGCATGAAACACCTATCCTTATATACTTCAGGCTTTGTAGCCTCTTTTCCAGACCTGAGAGAGAGCCCTTCACTGTAGTGCTAAAGACACATGATGACCTATCATCTATTTTCACTTTGTTTACCTGTTGACTGCCAGGAAGCAGGGGTTTTAGCTTATTCACTTCTGTAACATTTGTGTATAGCATGGAAGGGACAAATGTACTTTTCAAGTAATAAATTACTGAAAGTTGTGATATTTTATAGGCAATAAATGACTTGAAAAGCTGACTAGATTTATCCTTATGTATCTATCCCCGTTCAAGATTCAGTGTTAAGTCGAGAGCCCCAACCCCCCCCCCAAATAAAGTCTCACTGAGGAGACTCACAATTCAACAAAGCTAAAAATAGGCTGTTTAGAGTTGAGCACTTAATGAAACATCACTGCCATGGTATACAAGGCTCAGAGAACGTTGCAGAACAGAAGACAGAAAGAATATAAGAGGTAAAAGGTTGGGTGGAGGAATTTAGGACAATGTCATCTGGATATGAACTGATTAGTGCATTCGTGACCTCACAGTGGTGATTGTTACCCTCATAAGAACTGCACAATTTCGAGCCCACCATCACTTTAACATAGAGGATGGAAGAGGACAAAAAAACAAGAACCATCAAATCTAGAATGACTACTTGAAAAGAGGAGGGTGCTCAATGGAATATGGACAAAGGAAGAGGACAAAAGAGATTAAAAAGAAGGTGATATGATCAAATTATAGTATGTTTATGTATTAAAATATTTTTTTAGGGCTGGAGAGATGGCTTAGCTGTTAATGAATTTGACTGCAAAGGCAAAGGACCCAGGTTTGGTTCCCCAGGACCCACATTAGCCAGATGCACAAGGGGGTGCACTTGTCTGGAGTTTGTTTTCAGTGACTGGAGGCCCTAGCACACCTATTCTCTCTCTCTTTATCTCTCTCTCCCTCTTTCTCTGTCAAATAAATAAATAAATAAAATCTTAAAAGAGATAAAATATTTTTTTAAGAGAGTCCCAAGGGAGTAATTTGAGAACAGCAGTTAATACCTGTTGTCTTAGCACATAGGCATAAGAAATTCTGAATTACAAAGAAATGCTAGGAGGAAGGAATTCTTATTTCTGAAATGCTGAACCATTTTATTTTTATATAATCATTTCCATGGGTCCATAAAATAATTATAATTATTTCTTTTAATTTTTTAAATTGTCAGCTAAGATTATACAGTTATTGTGCATAACATTATTTTGAAGTATATATACATGTGGAATGATTATAGCCTACATAATTTTCTTATTCAAAAATTTTTTGTAGTAATGGAATTTAAAATATATATTTGTGGGTGTTTTAATACAATATATTGCTAGTAACTAGTGTCATCATGTTGTGCAACATAATTCTAGAACTTACTCTTCTTAACTATAGTTTTGTGTCTCTAGATAAACATCTCCCTCACCACCACCTTAACCCATGGTGACTACTAATTTCAATGTTCATAAATTAATCTTTTTCTCATATTCTTCACTTAAATAAGTCACGGGAGTTTTTCTCTATCTAGCTTATTTAATTCAACATACAATCCTCTAAGGCTACCCACATAATTGCAAGAGACAAGGTTTTCTTTTAAAAAAATTAAAGTAGAACAGTATTCTATTGGTTATACATACCACATTATTTTTGTCAGTTCCTCCACTGGCTGGCAAGTTCATTTCATATCTTAGCTTTTATGAATAGTGCTACGTAATAAGACTTACCTATCACTTATAAATACTGACTTAATTTTTGTATGCTTAAAGCCATGAGTAAGAGTGCAGGATCCTATGGATGTTCTGATTTTATATTTTCTGATTTTTTTTGAGGAATAACCATACTACTTTCCATAATTGTTGTAACAATTTACATTATCACCCATGGTTGTATAAGGATTTCGTCTTCTTCATGTCGTTGAAAACAGTATTTTTTGACTTTCTGATAACTAGATACCTTAATGAGGATGAATTAACCTCTCATAATATTTATAGTTTTCATTTCCACAAAAGTTATTAAATTTCAACTTTTTTCTGTACCTGATTGATATTTACATGAATTCTAAGGAAATATGCTTATTCATTTTTATTTTTATTTTGTATACACACACACACACACACACACACACATATGTTTTTAATTGACAACTCCTATACTTAAAAAGGAATTAAAGAAGAATACAAACTTCTAAAAGAGAACACAGGAAACTAGCTTAAAGATGGGCTCATTTTTGTAGGTGACTTGCTTTTTCTCTCTAACTGCTTTCAATATATTTTCTTTGGTTTGTGTATTTAGTAGTTTAATTATAACATGGCGAGGAGAGGTTCTTTCCAGGTTTTGTCTGTTTGGTGTTCTAAAAGCTTCTTGTATCTGCACTGGCATTCTTATGTTTGATCTTTTCATAGTGTCTCAGATATCTTGAAATTCCCACTCATTCCTTGATATTAGCTTGTCTTTCTCTTTCTTCGACTATATTAGATCTGGCACCTGGTCTTCTAGTTTAGATATTCTGTTCTCTCCTTCATCCAGTCTATTGGTGAGACTTTCCACAGAGTTTTTAATTTTGTTGACTGTATTTTTCAGAGCCGGGATTTCAGCCTGGTTTTTCTTCAGTATTTCTATTTCCTTACTCATGTCTTGTAATGACCTCTTTATTCCATTAAGCTGGTGTCCTGAGTTCTCTTTCAGAAGTTTGCTTCTCTTTTCCTTTGTTTTCTTCTCTGATTTCTTTGAGCAAAGATACCATCATTATCTTGAAATTTTTGTTAGGCTTTTCATCTAAAACAGTCTCATTGGTGATCATTTTTGATTGATTTATAGTTTTTGGTGGGACTGTATTGCCTTGTTTCTTTGAGTTTCTTGTATTATATTATAGCAACTTTTGCATCCTGAATTGATTCAATGCTTAGGTTTTCTACTTATCTGCAGTGTTCCCAGACATGGAAACCCACCTCTATATACCCTTAGGATATGAGCTCAAGGTGCCAGGTGTAGCTCTTGCCCCCAACCAGGCTACAGAAGTAATCCTAGGTGTTGAGTTTGCTTGCTAAGCAAAAGTGTTATAGTGGACTGGGTGGAATGATTTACTGGCAAATTTTAAACTTCAAGTGAGTAGCATACACAATCAATAAAAACCAGCAGAAAGTATGCAGGGGATTTAAACAAATAGATATTCATATAAAGTCAACATCCCTAAGGGTGCGTGTGTTGCTCTACACCCTTAATCTTGTCAGCTGGGAGGTAGAGATTTCCGTTGTGAGTTGGGTTCCAGGTCAACTTGGATCTAGATCAGGCCCTGCCCCCAATAATGACAGAAGCAAGAAACAAAGACCATATATATATATATGAATGAAAACATCAAAGGTAACAATCCCCAAATAAAGGTTGTTTGAAAATGGTAAAGCCAACCAAGAACATATATGGTATGACCTGCCCCAACAAGAAACAGAGATTAGCTTTTGCAGTGCAGGCCTGTTTAGCTGTTTTTATTTTTATTTTTATTTATTTATTTATTTTTGTCAGCCTCTTTACCTTTTGGGGTGGCTTCCAGTCTCACCAATGCTGAGTGCCCTCTTCAGTCCCTTCATGTTGTGCTGCGCACCTGTACCTCTGATCAGCTCTGCTGGCTGCACTGGCACTGGGGGCTGAATGCTGGAGGTTCGCGGTTCTAATGGTGAGGAATAGGAGAGTTCAGACTTCTGAATTGCTCACACTGTCAGTAGCTCTTAAGTTCATTTCAGCTGTATTTTCTTCAGATTTCTTAATTTTGCAAGAAGGCTGATGAAGTTGAAAATCTGTTGCTTGGTGTCTGCTGCTGCTGCCTGGCATGCCTGGCAGTCGGAGCCGTGCAGGCAAGAGTGGATGGTGGGCTGGAATCACGTCAGTGGGACTCTGGCCATTTTCCTCCTTTCTGGTGGATTTTTGTCTCTCTGGCTTGTCCCCTGTGTCTAAGAATAAACTATACTCCTTCACTTTTCAGAAGAACAGTGCATTTTGCTGGGGTTTTGTTTAAATCCCTCCCTAGGCTGGTTTGGTGTGGCTCCTATGCTGCTACCTTACCTGGGAGTCCTGCCATGGGCTTTTGATTAGGTTTTCAGTACCAGTCATGTATTCCCTCCCATAGAGCAGGCCTTCAGTCCAATTAAAGAGCACTTGGTTTCCCCCAGAGCAGACATGCCACTATTGTACTTGTTTAGTCACTTGGCCTGTCTAGCCAAATTTGAGGCTTCCAGTGTCTACTGTTTTCACAGCTGATGACTTCTGTCTCCCATAGGGCTGCATATAGTGCAGCTTTTTCCAGCTTTCAGTTGGCTGCTCTACAGGGAGAAGGTTTTCAGCTCAGTACCAGCTTGATTTCTCAGTGTCCTTGCCACCAAGGCATGTGAAGTCTTCATCAATAGGATCTTGCCATCTGTTTCACATGGGAAACCAAGAGCCTTGGCAATAGCCTGTAATGTTTTGGAGGCAACAGAGACCTCCCTGGCCAACAACTCACTGGTAGGTATTCCATCCCTGACCCTGAAAATTTTCTATTAGCAATCTATGACTTCTGGATGTGTCATTATAAAGAAATAGGCTTTTATATAGTTTATTTAGAATATCTTGAATTTTGATTGACCTTCCCCCCCACCTTTCTCTCTCTCAATCTCTTCCCCTGGCTTCACTTAGGCCATTCCACTCCCTGAAATCTGTTCTTCTACTTACATATATACAATACCACCCCCTTAATACCTTTTCTCCCCTTCCTCCCTTATATCCTTTTTCTAGCTTACTGGCCTCTGCTACTGGTTTTTGGTTCCAGCTCACAAACAAGTCTATACATTTGTACCTAGGATCCATATATGAATGAGACCATGTGACATTTGGGTTTCTGGGCCTGGGTTACCTCACTTAGTATAATCAATTCCAGATACATCCATTTCCCTGCAAATTTCATAATTTCATTTTTCTTTGCTGCTGAATAGAAGTCCATTGTGTAAATGTACCACAGATTTATTATCCATTTTTAAGCCCAGCCATTTGTTTCTTATTAAGTTGCTTGTATTTTGACTAGTGATTCTTCATCACATAAATGCCTTGTAAATATCTCTCCCATTTGAAGCTTGTCTTTCTTCTGCTGATTGTTCTTTGCCTGTGCAGAAGCTTTGCAACCACAAATGTATCTGTACACTTTTGTTTCTGTGCATTTGAGTTTTATCTGAAACATCATTGCCTAATTGAGGTCTTTTCCTCTACTAGACTAGCAACTTCAGGTCTTTATTTTGTTAAATCATTCTGAGTTGATTTTTATCTTTGATATGAGATTTCATTCTTCTGTAGTAGATATCTAGTGGTCTCAATATCACTGATGAATAACAATTTTTTTGCACAATATGTTTCCTTGGCACCATTATTGAAAATCAATTGACTATGAACACATCAATTTAATTGTAGGATCTCTATTACTGAACATTGATATGCCTGATTTATACCAGTACCATGATGTTGATGAATACAGCTTTGATATATATACTTTTTTCTTTCTTCTTTTGTTATCTATCTATCTATCTATCTACCTAACTTTAATTTTTTTACATTGCCTATATAGTCTTATATACCCTCATCTACATTCTCATTTCCCTGAGGGTCCTCCTTAGTAGGGTTCTTGGTCTTCGCTGTGGGGTAATTATGACCTCTGTCAGTTTCTGAGGGTGGGGTTGTGGCTCAGGATATTTTTACTGACCCTGTGGCTCTTATAGTCTTCCTGTCCCTTCTTCCAAAACAGTGTCTGATTCTGGGTGGGTGTGAGAGCAGTGTGTTTTAGTGTTGAGTTTTCTGTTGCCTCTGTATTACTGTTACATTGTGTTTTGGAATCAATAGAGTAATATTCTCCACTCTGTTTCTTTTTCTCAGGATTGCTATAGTTTTTCAGGGATTTTGTGCTTTCACAAAAATATAAGGATGGCTTTCTTATTTCTTTGACAAAGACTGTAGTTATTTTAGTATAATTACATGAAATCTTAAGATGGCTTCATGTAATGTGGGCATTTAAATGACATTACTCTTCATACATAAGAATGTGTGATAATTTTCCATTTTTTAATGAGTTCTTGTTCTCACCATTATTTTGTATTTTTTAATGTGTAGGTCTTTCACTTCCTTGGTCACTTACTCATAGTTTGGGGCTTAACTATTGCAAATAGGAATGCATTTGTAATGTCTTCTGGCTAGTTTGTTGTTAGGACATATAGATGGCATGATTCTACATGCAGATTTTGTATCCCCCATCATTACTGAATTGATTTATTAGTTTTCACAGATCCGTAGAACTTTTCGGAGGAGCCATTAGTGCTTTGCATATATGAGATCATGTCTGCAGGGATATATTTTTTTCTTTCTGTTGTGGATACCCTTTATTTCCTTCACTTGATTAATTTCTCTGGGTAGGACTTCTAGTATATTAAATGGAATTTGTAAGAATGGGTATATTTCACTTATTTTTGATCATAAAGGGAAAAATAAGTTTTATACCACTGAATATTATGTTAGACATTGGTTTGTTTTGTGTGACCTTTAATGTGTTACTTTGTTCATTCTATACCTAATTGTTGAGAATTTTAAATCATGAAAGAATATTGAACTTTTTTAAATGTTCTTTCTGATTCTACAGAGATCATCATATGCTTTTTGTCTCACAGGAATAATGTAACCAGAATTCTGAGAGGCAAAAGACTTTAAAGGTAGTTGAGCGTGGTGGTACAGTCCTTTAATCCCAGCACTCGGGCATAAGAACTAGGAGGATCACTGTAAATTTGAGGCCACTCTGAGAATACAGAGTAAATTCCAGGTCAGCCTGGGCTAGAGTGAGACCCTTCCTCAAAAAAAATAAAAAATAAAAAAATCTTTAAAGGTCCTATGAGAAAGACTTGATTTTAGAGCCTGAGTTTACTCAGTGAGAAGATGAGAGCAGTTGGCAGTGTCTCTGAAATGTTCTTATTTCTGTTGGCCCATTTTCTCCAATACATACCATCCTCAGTATCAATACTGCAGAGGATACTTGCGAATGCCTTTTGGGCTCTGCGTTTTCTCCCTTGGCAGGAGGCTTTCTTAGATTATGTCTCTGTCAGAATAATTTATTATTTTTTTCTAGAACAAAAACATCTGTTTTCTCATCCAGGGGAGTCTTGCAGATATGAGTCTTCCATGGGCTGTAGGCAAAATTTCTCTCAATTCCATCCATTTCATTATTTCCAGCACCTTTTCCATGTGGGGCATGCCTACTCTGTCCTTAAAATCTTCACGTTTGACACAAAGAGTGCTGCCCAAGATTTCAGGGAACCAGCCTGCCACATCCAAACTCTGACTTATGTTCAGTCTATGAATAGGTATAGAACAGTAGTATGCCTTGAGATTTTACCAAGAAACTGGAAATAATGTGTCTTGTGATTTTGTTACAGAGCCACAGGTTGGGACATTATGCACAGAGACATTGCCTCTCCCCCATAACTGACAGCTACTCCCACAATGCATGACCTACGACCCCAAAGGAGGAGGGTTCCTTCAGAGGGGGGAGGACAGGAAGGAAGCTAACAATGGTACCACCATAGCAGTTTACACATTAAGTATATACATAACCAATAAAAAATAAATAAAATAAAGTTTAAATAAAGAAGGATGAATGGGCTGGAGAGATGGCTTAGTGGTAAGTACTTGCCTGTGAAGCCTAAGGATCTGAGTTTGAGGCTTGATTCCCTAGGACCCAGGTTAGCTAGATGCACAAGGTGGCACATGCATCTGGAATTCATTTGCAGTGGCTGGAGGCCCTGGCACACCCATTCTCTCTCTCTCTCTCTCTCTTTCTCTCTCTCTCTCTGTCTCTCTGCCTCTTTCTCTCTCTGTCTGTCGCTCTCAAATAAATAAAAACAAAAATAAAAACATTAAAAAAGGGCTGGAGAGATGGCTTAGCGGGTAAGCGCTTGCCTGTGAAGCCTAAGGACCCCGGTTCGAGGCTCGATTCCCCAGGTCCCACGTTAGCCAGATGCATGTGAGGGCACACGCGTCTGGAGTTCATTTGCAGTGGCTGGAGGCCCTAGCACGCCCATTCTCTCTCTCTTCTCTCCCTATCTGCCTCTTTCTCTCTCTGTCACTATCAAATAAATAAAAATAAAACAAAAAATATTTTAAAAACATTAAAAAAAGAAGGATGGAGGTGGTGCTGCTGTGGAGATAGTTGACTGCTAAGATACCTTGCAAGCATGAGGACCTGAACTTGATCCCATGAATTTAGGTACAAAAGCCAGGTGGTGGTACACATTTGTAAACCCATTGTTAAGGATGTGGAAATGAGCAAATCCATGTATCTTTCTGTCTGACCATTCTAGCTCTTGGAGAGCTCCAGAAGAATGAGAACCCTTGCTTCAAAAGTGATTGAGGTATGTAAGGATCACTATGGAAGATTGTTGTTTGGCCCCTATACACACATGCACACATACGCACATACACACACTTACATGAATGAACACACAATATGCATATACACTCCTACACACATAATCATAAAAGGCTTTTGAAAGGAGATTCAATTATAGTAATTGGAAGTGGACTGGGAATCTGCCTCTCCATGGAGTCTTTTCTTGATAAGCTTCAACTTGTATTAGTTCTCTGTTGCTGCTATAAAAATTTCTACCCATTAGTGACATTAAAACATAAATTAATTATCTCACAGTCTTAGAAAACATAAATCTATAAAAAGGAGCTGGTTGGGTCTTACAAAATGTATGGAAGGTCTCAGCCAAAATCTGTGTGTTATTAGGACTGTGTTCCTTGCAAAGACTTACAGATAAAAATTCACTTCCTGACTGATTGAGTTGCTAGAATAACTCAATTCTGTGTATAGTATACATTTGATATAACAGTTAGTATTTTCTCAGTTGGAGACAGTGGCAAAAAGAATGAGATTCGTGACGTAGCTTGATCCATGTAGGTGTCTGAGTTTTATCTTAAGTTCCACGGAAAGTATTTATGCAAGGAAGGTGTATGTTCTAATTGTTGTTTATATGCATCATTAAATAATCTATCTGAACAATTAATTATAGTAATACAGGAGTAGATATATGAAAAAAGTTGTAACTTAATGTAGTAGTCCAGGCAAAAGTTCATGGTGTCCTGACTAGGGAAATGATAAAATCCAACATCTACAACCTAAGCAGTATAGCTTCAAGTTTTGTGGCAGTGTGAGAAACTCAAGATCAGTTGATACAAATGGCATATTCTGTCTTCAGCAGTAGGGTCTTACCATTAACCTCTGATGGGTAATCAAGTACTCTAACAGAAGTCTGTCTTGTTTGTTTTGGGAGATGAAATAGGTCTCTCTGATCAACAGCTCATGGTGGATGTAAACCACATCATGGTACAGGGAATTACAGGCAAGCTCCAAGGGAAAAGAAAAAAAATAAATAAAAAGACAGAGAAGAAATTGAAAGAGGAAAAATTTAAGGTTAGGTTTCATCTCACCCTCTCTAGAGCCCTTTGAATTAGGTGGTCCCCCTAAGGTCCTCTTGAGGGTTCCACCCTTTGGACTAACTTCTAGGATATAGGAGTCCATGATACCAGTTAAATTTGGGTTCATTATTGTGTCCTCCCACCCTTCCCCTTCCCCAAAGACCTACCCTTCCTATTGTCCTAGTCTCAAGATGCCATTTAGGTATGTCAGCAACTCAGGCTGATCCAGGTTAGGAACTGCAGATGAGTGAGACCATACAATGATTGTCTTTTTTTTTTTTTTTTTTTTTTTTTTTTTTTTTGCACATTGTGACATTTATTATAAAAACGGTCCAGAAAATAACTAGGTCAAAACTACAGAGTGTTAAGCCTTAAAGCAAATGGTTGGTTTAAGCTATGTTGCATCCTGGGGCTGATTGTCTTTTTGTGATTGTGTGAGTTCACTGCAAATGATCTGTTCCAAGCTCAACCATATTTCTGAAAATTTTATTGTGTCATTTTTTCTTATTGCTGAGTAGAATTCCATCATGTAGATATACCACATCTTGGTTATCCATTCATGCAATGATGAGCGTCTGGGTTGATTCCAGGTTTTAGCTATTATATATGTAAATGTGGTTGAAAAAATATCTATGAACTGAGATGTGGAGCTTTTAGAGTAAATGCCCAATAAGGGAATAACAGCATCTGTTGTTAACTGTATATTCATCCTTTTCAGGAGTCTCCATATTGATTTCCATAGTGGTGGTACCAGCTTACATTCCCACCGAGTGAATGGGTATTCCTATTTCTCAACACTCTCAACAGTGTTTGTTTTCATTTGATTTTTAAATGTTTGGTATTCTTGTTCATTTTTTATTTATTTACTTGAGAGTGACAGACAGAGAGAAAGACAGATAGAGGGAGAGAGAGAGGATGGGTGTGCCAGGGCTTCCAGCCACTGTAAACGAACTCCAGACGCATGCGCTCCCTTGTGCATCTGGCTAACGTGGGACCTGGGGAACCAAGCCTCGAACCAGGGTCCTTAGGCTTCACAGGCAAGCGCTTAACCGCTAAGCCATCTCTCCAGCCCATGTTTGGTATTCTTACCCCAGGTAAGGTGGCATCTCATAGTTGTTTTAATTTATATTTTTCTAATGGCTAGGGATGTTGAACATTTTCTTAGGTGTGTGTTAGCCATCTGTAATTCTTTTTTTTTTTAAATTTAATTTATTAGTTTTCTTTTCAGCAAATACAGGCAGTTTGGTACCATAGTTTAGGTCCATCCATGATCTACCCCCTCCCAATGGACCCTCCTTGTTGATGTAAATGGGTCGTGCATTGTGGAGTTAGTCCACAGTTATTGGTATGATAAATGTCTCTGCATATCATGACCCAACATGTGACTTTGACATTATTTCCGCCCCCTCTTCCACAAAATTTCCCTAAAGGGGCCCAACTGAAACTAAAGAAAATTGACGAAACAAGCAAGGTGCTGTTTTCCTGATGAACCAGATACCAGCACAAAGGGGAAGGAGACCAACACAGAGAAAAATCAACTCCTACCAAATCAGAGAGCCAGGGCCTCAGAGGCCCCCAACACCTCAGCACTGAAGCAGACCAAAAATGAGCCATCTATAATTCTTCATCTGAGATCTCTCTATTCAGTTTTCTGTCCCACTTTTGGAGTGGGATGTTTGATTTTTTATTATTAAGTTTTTGGAGTTCTTTGTCAATTCTAGATACTTGGTTTCTGTCAATGGTATAGCTGGTGAAGTTTTTTCCCCCAGTCAATGGGTAATCTATTGGCTCAACTTATGGCATGTTTATCTGTGCAAAACCTTTTAAGTTTCATGAGATCCAATGGTTGAGTGCTTGTTTAATTTCCTGGGCTGCCAGGATTTTGTTCAGAAAGTATTTTCTCAGTCCTATATTGTGGAGCATACCTCCTATTTTTTCTTCAAGTAGTTGAAGAATTTCAGATCTTATGTTGAAGGCTGTAATCCATTTGGGCTTGATTTTTGTGTATGGAAAAATGAGTAGTTCTTATTTCATTTTTCTACATATGGTCATCCAATTTCCTCCAACACCATTTGTTGAACATGCTGTCATTTATCCAGTCTACATTATTGATATCTTTGTCAAAAATCAAGTAGCTATAGCTACTTGATTTAAGGTATGGGCATTCAATTCTGTTCCATTGGTCTATGTTTCTGTTTTTATTCTACTGCCATGCTGTTTTTGTTACTATGACTTTGTAATATACCTTTAGATCAGGTATGGTGATACCTCCAGAGGTGAGTTTCTTTTCTTTTCTTCCTTTCTTTATTTTTTTTTCCTGAGGATATGTTTGGATAGTGGAGGCTTGCTGCCATTCTGCATGAATTTTTAGATCATTTTTTCAACCTCTGTGCAGAATGATGCTGGTATTTTTATTGGTATTACATTAAATCTGCACATTTATTTTGGTAGAATTGCCTCACTGATTTCTTTCTCTGTATATTTGTCCTTTGCATATAAAATAAAGCTACATGTATTGTATCTTACCATATTACTGAAGGAATTAATCACCTTTAGAATTTTTGAAATGGAGAATTTTAGGTCACTTATGTATAGGATCATGTCATCTACAAATAGGGCTAACATGACTTCTTCCTTTGTAATTTGAATCCCTTTTATTTCTTTCTCCTGTACTGTTGTATGGGTTAGTAATTTTAGTACTATGTTGAAAAGCAGTGCTGAGAGTGAGCAACCCTGCCTTTTTCCCAATCTCAGTGGGAATTTCATGAGTCTTTCCCTATTAAGCTTTATTTGGAGTTTAGGAGCTTATATATAGCCTTTGTTGTGTTGAGATATAAACCTTCCATGCCTATTTATTCCAGTGATTTGATCACAAAATAGTGTTTTTTTTTTTTAAAGGTAGTCTCTGCATCAATTGAAATGATCATGTAGTTCTTATAGTTAAGTTTATTTATGTGCTGTATTACATAGACCTATTTCCATATATTAAACCATTCCTGCATCACTGGGATGAATCTTACTTGTCCAAGGTGGATAATGCTTTTGATGTGTTGTTAAATTTGGTTTGTGAAAATTTTTTTCAGGATTTTTTCATGTAATTTCATAGTTTTCTTTCCTTGATGCAGCTCTGTCATTTTTGGTATTAGGGTGATGCCATCTTCATAAATGTAGCCAGGGAGAATTCCCTGGTCTCCCATTATGCAAAACAGTTTGAGAAAAAAATTGGTTTCAGTTCTTCAATGAAGGTTTGAAATAATTCAACTGAGAAGCCATTGGGTCCCAGATTTCTTTTGGGGGAGGGTTTTGATTGCCTTTTCAATCTCCATGGATGTGATAGGTTTGTTTAGAAGATGAATCTGCTCTTAGTTTAGTTTTAGCAGGTAATATGTGTCTAGAATTTCATCCATTTCTTCTGGATTATCCAATTTTGTGGAGTAGAAGTTTTGGATGTATTCCCTGATGATTCTTCCAATTTCATTGATATCTGCTGTGATCTCTCCTTTTTCATTTCTGATTTTGGTAATTTAAGACTTCTCTTTTTTATGGTTGATCAAATTAGCCAAGGGTTTGTCAATTTTGATTATCTTTTTGAAGACCAGTTATTTGTTTCATTGTTATTTTAAATTTTTTTCTTTGTTTCCAATTAATTAATTTCTGCTCTAATTTTGAATATTTCTTTCTATCTGAAGTTCTTTGTGTTGGATTCTTCTTCTTTTTTCCCCAGTGCTGTTAGGTGGACACTTAGGTTATTAACTTGGGATCACTCTGCCTTTGTAATGACAGCATTACAGCTTTGAATTTTCCCCTTAAGTCTGCCTTCATTGTGTTCCATAAGTTTTGGTAGGTTGTGTTTTCATTATCATTAAATTCTAGGAATTTTACACTTTCTCTTTTGATTTCTTCCATGATCCACTCATTGTTTAAGAGTGTGTTGTTTAGACTCCAGTAGCTGGTGGATTTCTTGATGTGCCACTTGTTATTAATTTCTAGCTTTAAAGCATGTGATCTGACATGATGCATGAAATTTCTTCAATTTTCCTGACTTTATGGAGGAATGCTTTATGGCCTAATATATGGTCACTTTTGTAGAAGGTTCCATGGGCTGCCAAGAAGATTTTGTAGATTTGGGGTGGAAAGTTCTGTAGATGTATGTCTAATTGATCTATGATATTGTTGAGCTCTATTATTTCCCTGTTCATTTTCTGCTTGGATGATCTGTCTATTGATGATAGTGGAGTAATGAAGTCTCTGAGTATGATAGTGTTTATTTCTGTTTTATTATCAAGCAGAGTTTCTTTTATAACCTGTGATGCCCTTGTGTATGGTGCTCATGTTGGATCATTCCCTTGATGAATAAGAAGAGGCTTTAGGTTTGTTTACTTTTTGTTTAAAGTCTATTTTATCAGATGTTAATATAGCAACACCTGACTTTTTTATTTCCATTTGCTTGAGATATCATTTTCCATCATTTCATCCTGAAGAGGTACATCTATTTTGTGGCGAGGTGGGTTTATTGAAGATAGCATAAAGAAGGGTCCATTTTATTAATCCACCCTGATATCTGTGTCTTTTGATGGGTGAGTTGAGACCATTAGTATTTAAGATTATTACTGTGAAGTTTGAATTAATGCCTGCCATGATGAGATGCTTTATGGGGTTCAGTGCATTCTTATGCTTTGTACTATGTTGTGCCTGGTTTATTTTGGTTATTGTGATCTTCTTGTTGGCTCTGGAGATTGGTTGGTTGACCATTCTCTATGGAGTATTCCCTCAAGTATTCTCTATAACTTTGGCTTTGTGTTCATATAATCAGAGAGTTGACATTTTTTTTTTTTTTTACATCTATTACTAGGGATACTTTTGCTGGGTTGAGTAACCTGGGTTGGAAGCCATAGTTTTCCAGACACTGAAGTGTTCCATTCCAGGTCCTTCTGGTTTTCAGGGTTTCCATTGGAAATATGAAGTAATTCTGATTGGATTGTCTTTGTATGTTGTGAATTGCTTCTCTCTGACTGCTTTTAACACTGTCTTTTTGATTTTGTTGTTAAAAGTTTTAACTCTATGTTGGTAAACTGTGGACTAACTTCACAATGCACAATTCATTTACATCAACAAGGAGGGGCCATTGGGAGGGGGTAGGTCATGGATGAGCCTAAACAATGGTACCAAACTGCCAGTATTTGCTGAAAAGAAAACTAATAAATTAAATTAAAAAAAAGAACTCAGAAAGTTAAAAAAAAAAAAAAGTGTTAACTATGATGTGTCTTGAAGAGTTTCTTCTTTGTGCCTGTCTGTTTTGTGTTCTTTGGGCATTTTATATCTACATGGGCCTTTCTTTTGAGAGAGTAGGGAAATTATCTTTAGTAAATTTGTTGAATATGCTGTTTATGATTTTGGCCTGGATTTCCTCTCCTTCTAGTATACCCATGATATGAATGTTTGGTTGTTTAAGGGTATTCCACACTTCCCTCACATTCTGTTCACTTGATTTTTGCAACTTAGTAAAGTTTTTGGCTTCTGATCTATTTCTTCTCTCTTGTCTTCCAGGTCAGGGACTCTGTATTTCACATGAGTAACTCTGTTAGTGAGGAGTTCTAGAGAGGTTTTTATAACTTCTATTTGATTTTTGTTTTCTGTTCTGCTTCTTTGCATTGTGTCTTTTTTTTTTTTTTTTTTGAGGTATGATTCCAGTTCACATTCTGATTTTCTTGATGCTTCCTGGAATTCATTCTGACATTTGATCAAATCTTTATTAAGCTTAATCAATTTGTTGTTGAGATATTCTATTTCTTGATTCATGTTCATTGATATCTCTTTTGAGGGTTCTTATGTTTTCTTCCATTAAGTTAAGCCTACTGTCAAAAGCCGAATGCTCTAAGACACAATTTTGTTCAATTTCATTGACCTGATTGTTGGTTTTTTGATGGTTTGCTTCCAGTTCTGTAATTCTTTGATCATGTTCTCATTGGTTGTATTTTAATTTTGAGATTAAATTTCTAGTGATTTCTCTATGATTTCATTGGAGACTTCCATTATTGGAGTAGGCATCCTTAGTTGAGATCTCTCAGTTTTGGCTGTTTTATATTGTTGTATATCCATTTTAGGGATACTATTTATTTTATTGAGGAGGAAGTAAGTATTTTTATTTTATTTTTATTTTTTGGTCTGTGCACTCTCTGACTCATGTGAAAAGGGATGTTGGTACCCAATGACCATTCAGCAGCAGAGGAAAAAGCCTGATTCCACAGCCCACAACAGGGACCAGGCCTCGCTACTTAAGCCACAGTGGGAGCTAGCAGGATCAGGGAACTGGGAGTGGCCAGACAGCAAGAATGTGGCCTGCTGACGTCATATTGCACTAGACCCCCCACCCTGTCGGGCATGGGGGACTAGATCAGGGACCTTCAGATTATTTTATACTGACAAATATATAAAAACATAAACATATCATGGAGTACTACTTGATATTTAAATATATCCATGATATATATAAATATTTACTCCAGAAAAAAACTACCTATCTACTAAAATCTTCATCATGTCTTTAGGATGACAATGTTCTAGATAATTTATGTCATTAAATTTTTTTCTAGTAAATAGAAAATTTGAACATATCATGTGTTAGTACCATCATTTTCCTCCTTCATGTTGAGTTGAGGAGTAGAACATTTTTTCTCATTTATGCCAACAATAGGATGTGGGTTTGACATTATATATAGTGCTGGGGGAAATAAAGCAGGCTTAGGCAGTGGAGGTTCTTCACTTACTGTGTGATGTTCTAGAGGATATATGATGGGTGAGTTACTCAGTGAGTGGAAAGTCAATGACTAAGTTGACTTTGGGTATCACTCTTTGATGACTATACCTCATCAGGAGGACAGCATTATCTATCTATCAATGACTTGAGGGCCATGGAGTGGTGACAATAGCATTAAGTGATTTTGAGCACAGGGCACAAACACAAAGAACAGAATAAAGACATTAGTTAAGTTACTAAATAATATGTATGTATACCAAAATAGCAATGCAAATTTAGTTGAGTAGGGCTGAGGTCCCTCAGTCATCAAGTGGGAGGCTTGAGAATAACAAAATTTAGGTTTTCCTGAAATCCTCTGCATATTCCAAAGGAATCTGGGCTATTGTTAGATGGATACATGCCATTTATTTCTATATATTTATTTATAAAGGTTCATGTCTTGCAAAATAGGCTGCTACCAAGACATCTGCCATTTAGTGTAATTGCTTCCTTCTTGAGTTAGAAATATGTTAGTATCACCAACTTGTATTTCAGTCTCATTACTTAGTGGTTTTCATTCTTATATTTTTACAAAAAGTAGCATGGAAGAATTAGAAACCATTTTGCACTGGCATCAGGCCAACCTGAATCAGCATTCTCATTTTACATCTTAGGGTTTAACATTAACAAATTTGCTACCTGTTTGTCTCTTGATCTCATCTTTAAAATTGGATTAACCACATCTTCTTTAATAGCTTGAAGTTGAAGAAAGGATCAAAAATAAAGCATAAACTACCTGACATATCATAACTGTTCCAATAAACATACTTTTTTCCATTGTAAAATATTTTTCTTACATGTCAACTAGTAGCCAATCATAGCTCTATGTTTACAGATTAAGTAAATAATTAATGAACAAAGAAATGAGGGCATGCCTTACATTCCTCTGTGTGACATGCTTCTTGAAATCACAACCATGTTGTGGGTATCATTGTAGACTGAGGTTTCTCTATCATCAGCAGAGGATTTGAAGAAGGACTGAATAAAATTAAATTACTACATTTTTTAGGAGCTTGTATTAAAAAAAAAGAAACATCAGAAGTAACTGAGTTTCATTCAGAATAGCTATTTGGTGTGCTTTGGCAGAATGCCTGGGTGATTAAGAGAAAGAATGTAAAAAAAAAGAGAGAGAAAGATGGAGAAAATGGGAGGAGACAGAAAGATGAAAAATTCTCTTTCAGTCTTTTCTAGAAAACTTTTTGCATATTTCTCCTTAAGAAATATTGTTGTTCTGTCTTGGAGATACTTGGAGAGGGGGAGGTGGGGAAGAAACAAAATGCAAGTGTGGGCTGTGGTAAACTGGGGCAGGGTGGATGGAGGGGGGAGTGGCTTTTAAACCCCAATGCCTTCTTGGACTGAGATTACCATTTCCACTTTTATATTTTTGAGCCTTCTGATTGATGACCAGCCCCAGATGCTCACATGCATTCAGCTCAGATGCCACTCTCTCCCCTGTCTTCATCTCTCAACATGAGCACAAGGGTAATTTATCTTCCCCTGGCTGAACCCCACTAGGGAGCTCCAAGCCCCCATTCTCTTCACCTGCTGTGATCCTTAACCTCTCACCACCCAAGCATTGCTTCTCCTCATCCCTTACTTGCAACCCTTAAGTTTGCGGAATGTGTGGAAAATACTTGATTTGGGAGGGGGTCTGTTGTAGTAAATCAAAACATGCTGGTGCTACTACCATAGATTTTGAGGAGACCAGAGAGTTTTCAAAACAATAGAAATAGGAACTGGCACCACAGGGACAGGGGAAGGTGGATGGTAGAGGACAATCAGAGGATGAGGAAATTTGAAAAATTGCATTGAGGGTTCACATATTAGAAATTTGACCTATATCAAATCTACTTCTTATGTCCCAGTTGTGGTATGAAATGAATATTGTCTTGAACTTTCAATGAAGCTGTGACTGTATATTCTTGATCTAGAAATAGGCTTTTCCCTTCATGTACCCATGACTCCTTATTCCTAATTGTTCTTTATTTGACACAGGTGTTAGCAATCATTAGAGGAATGCTCAGACTATACTTCTGACCTCACTCACACATATGGGCCAAGTGAAATATGGTGGTCAAAGAAGGACATGAAGGGAGACGACATTAGCAGTTGGAACTTAGGCCAGTGTATGTAATGGAGTATAGAGTCAGGAATTATAAGGGGGATGACCACATCTCCTTTATGGGAAGAAAGCAAATTTAAGGTATCAGAGAGAGAAGTGAGAACTTAGGCATGAATTTGAAGGTGTAGGTTGTAGTTCAGACAAGAAGGAGCAAAGGAAAGTTCAGATAGAGATGTCTAGATGTTTGAATTCATGGGGAGAGGATGCCTACTGACGCTGTTGTGTGGGATCCCAAATCTGAAGGTGAGGAAAGACAGAGCTGAATTCTGGTTTCTCAGATATAATTCCCTAGTTTCCCTCTGGAGATTAAATGATATGTGGTGTGTAAAGCATTTATAGAGCACCTAGATGGAAATCTGTCACCTCTCCTTGACAAAGCTGACTTGAAAAATATGACTGAGAGGTCTTTTATTTGCTTCCTTAGCTTTTCCTTGCATGTGTCCATTACGCTTTCTTCCCCATGTACAATGCACACATTCTTCCAAGAATATTATGCTAGTGATTTCCTAGAAAGTTAATTAATTTCACCTTAATTCTCAACTTAACTCTATGCAGAAGAACAGGAAAATGGATGTTTCAAGCTTGGTGGTAATTTATTGGTATATCATTTATAGCATGTCGTATATATCATATCATATCAATCATATCATATCATATCATATCATATCATATCATATCAATCTGTATCTTGTTTTTTGCCTTGTTTATATTTTTCATAGATAGCACTTTTCTCCTGGTGAAATTCTGGATTGAACAAATATATGAATTAAAAATAAAGATGGACTTGGCTTTGTAATATATTCCTTTTTGTTGAAAAAGACTTCTTGTTTGCAACAGAGTAGTCCCCTTTATCTAAGGGGCATACACACCAAAATCCTTTAAGTGTGGATGGTGCCAAATCTTTTAAATACTGTGTTTTCCTTATAACATACATATGTGAAAGTGTAATTTATAAATTAGATATAATTAGGATTTAATAAAATGAATAATTAAATATAACAATGTATTTTAATAAAAGTTATATGAATAAGATCTCTCTTGCTTTCTCTCAGTAAGGGAGAGTACTAAATTTCTGAAAGTGTAAGGAAGTCCAACAGGATAACATACACTTGTAATTCCAGCACCAGAGATTATAGAGGTAAGAGGCCATCCTGGGCTACATAGTGAGAGTCAGTCTCAGAAAACAAAATATAGCAGAAAGGAAGACTAAATTAAGTGATACTTGAACATAAGTATTGTGTCACTTTAACATTTGGCCTGATATTGTTACTTTAACTCATGAGCAGGTAGCATAAACTGTGTGGATACACTGGGTAAAGGGATGGTTTACATCCCAGAATGGTGTACAGTTTAAAGCTTATTAAGTATTTTTGAAAACACTACCAAATCTTAGGGATACTGTACTTTTCATATATGTGAAAGGGAGCTATGCATTAGCAATTCATGCTCTTATTTATGTAGAAATACTCCTTGAATTTTTTTTTAATATTTTTTTAAATTATTTATTTATTTATTTGAGAGCGACAGACACAGAGAGAAAGACAGATAGAGGGAGAGAGAGAGAATGGGCACGCCAGGGCCTCCAGCCTCTGCAAATGAACTCCAGATGCGTGCGCCCCCTTGTGCATCTGGCTAACGTGGGACCTGGGGAACCGAGCCTTGAACCGGGGTCCTTAGGCTTCACAGGCAAGCGCTTAACTGCTAAGCCATCTCTCCAGCCCCCTTGAATTTTTATCAAAGGAAAGTTTCCACTATTTGCAATGTTCATACCTTTAGCTTACTTACTGTGGAATTTTAATTCAAAGCAACACTTTGCTGTTCAAAAGATTTACATAACAGCAATTAGGTGGGAGGTAGGATTGAAACTCCCAAGCCCAGGAGTATATAACAAATAACTTTTGGTCTAATGGAGGAAGGGAACAGAGACAAAAATCAATGAGAGGAATGAAAATGATTAGGGTGTTCAGAGTTTGAATATTGTAAACACAGTAGAGTTATGATATATCATCCAGTTAATTTCCCACAGTAATGATATCTTATATAACTATAGCTTATTTTTAAAAGTTAAGAAATTGATACTAACCTTATCCATATTTCATGTGTTTCCCATGCTCATTTTTAAGTATAGCTTTATAACATGCCAGCATGTCTGTAGATTAATAGATTTTCTACCAGTCAGGACCCAAAACTAATCTATCAGCTGTGTGTTTCTTTCTATTGCTGAGTAGTATTCCATCATATGAATATAAGCCATAGTTTTCTAGCCTGCCTGTTGAAAGACATTTTATTTTATTTTATTTATTTGTGAGAAGGAAAGAGAAAGAGAAAGAGAGAGAGAGAGAGAGAGAGGGAGAGGGAGAGGGAGAGGGAGAGGGAGAGGGAGAGGGAGAGAGAGAGAATGGGTGTGTCAGGACTTCCAACTATGGCAAACAAACGCCAGATGCATATGCTACCTATGCATCTGGCTTACGTGTGAATTGAACTGAGGCCCTTTGGCTTTGCAGGCAAGCACTTTAACTGCTAAGCCATCTCTCCAGCCCTGAAAGACATTTTAATTGCACTTAATTTCTTGAAATTTCAAGTAAAATTAGGTTATTTTAACGAAGTACCTTAGCCTGGATAGGCTAAAAATAAGAGTTTATTTTGCACAGTTGTGGGAGCTAGAAGTTTGAGGTAAGAGTAGCAGTGTGATTAGGTTCTGGTGATCTCTTCCTTTCTGGGTAAAGACTTCTAATTTCTCCAAGTCCCTTTCAAGAACATAAAGAGAGTGTTTTGCATATGAATCCCTTGCTCTAGGGATCCATCCAAACAACCTGTTTTCAATGTCCATACTTTCTAAGACCATCACATGGGGATGGCATTTCAAGGCATGGATTTGATGAGACACAGATATGCAGTCTGTACAATGACATGTATGATCACTTTCAGTGTCTATGTTGTATCATGACATGTTTGTGTGAGAAATACCCCTCAGTGCCATTCTTGAGTCACACTGCAAGTAGGAATGAAGCAAATAAATTAGTTTGAGAAACCAAATTTTGTGTATGCTAATAATAACGAAGAAGTTGTTATTTTCCAGAATAGCTAAAACATTTTTCATTTCTTTCAGTAATGCATTAGATACTTCCTTGCTTTACATCAGCATATGGAACTGCCAAGACATTTACTTTAATTACATTAAGCGTGTATTGACGTCACACTGCAGCTCCAATTTGCATTTCCATAGTGCTTGTGAGTAACACTTTTTGTACACCTCTTTGTCCAGTGTCCCCTGTGCAGTGAGGTGATGGAACACATCTTTGTGCTGTTTTCAAATACGATCACTTTCTGACTCCTGTTTAAAGGCATTCTTTATGTATTCTGGGAACAAAACCTTCCTCTAATGAGTGATTTGCAAGTTTCTTTCTAAGTTTATGATTTTTAAAATTCTCTTCACTGTATCAGTGACAGAGAAAACTTATTTATTTACTTTCAAGGATGGGTGTTGCTCCTGTCCAGACTGACCTGGAATTTACTACATAGTTTCAACCTAGACTTGAACTCAGAGCAATCTGCTTACCACTTGCCTCCCAAGGGCTGGAATTAAAGGTGTGCAGCACACCTGGCAAAACTTTTAAATTTGAAGAAGCCAAACATTAATGTTTTATTTTACAGATCACACTTGGCCACCGCAGGAAAATAGATGTAACTATAAATCATCACATTGAGATTAATCAGCCAGGCACAGAAATGGCATGAAGTACTTCTCATTTCATCTTAGACACAAATCTTTTCTCCTATTTATTCTTTTAAAGTCTAATGAAAACAAATTTTACATTTGGATCCATGGACCATGTTATGTTCATTTTTAAGTCAAGTGTGAAAATCTTATAGTGCCTTTTGCTTAGTCTAGGTGTTTCCTGTTTCAAAAGCATTGGCTGAAAAGGCTTTCTTATGTGTGTGTGTATGTGTGGTGTCCATGTTATGTGACATAAAATTTAGTAACTAGAGAAGTTTTAAAATTTGGTGGTGTAATTTGTTCAACTTTCTTTAAATTCTCTAAGTTAGTTTATTTCCTTGTCTTGCTTTAAAAAAATTCCTGGACTGGAGAAATGGCTTAGTGGTTAAGTGCTTGCCTGTGAAGCCGAAGGACCCCTGTTCAAGTTCAAGGCTCGATTCCACAGGACCCATGTTAGCCAGACGCACAAGGGGGTGCATGCATCTGGAGTTTGTTTGCAGTGGCTAGAAGCCCAGGCGTGCTCTCTCTCTCTCTCTCTCTCTCTCTCTCTCTCTCTCTCTCTCTCTCTCTCTCTCTCTCTCTTTCTCTCCCTCTTTCTCTCTCTCTCTGTTGCTCCAAATAAATAAATGAAAATAAACAAAAAATAATTAAAAAATAATTCTTGCCAACATTTTATAAAAGTTATATTGAAAAGGTTTGGAAATTGCTTACATTTTACAGTGTTGAATTGTCCCAGTCCATCATCATAGTGCTCCATTGATGTGCTTATTACTCAATTCTTTAAGCACCTTCTATGTGTATAAGTCACCAACAGAGAACATACATATGTTTTGATCTTTAAATATGATACATTTCTTTCATGTTGACATGTATTCCCGTTGTACACAGTGATAGGTTTTAGAAAGATATTTTAATTAAAGTATAGTGTGGATTTTAACTGTATTCATTCCAACACCCTTCCTTTTGCCAACCCTCATCTCCTTGGTCCACTACATTAACCCAAATCTTGCATTTCCTTCCATATATATATATATATATATATATGTACTTTTTATGTGTCTATATAAAATACATAGTCCACAAATGAGAGAAAATTTGATACTGACTTCATAAATAGTTTGGTGATGTTCTTTCCTTTTTTTTTATATAGGATGATTTCAGAAGCACTGATGTTATTTATTTTTTTTATAGGTCTGCTAGAATTCAGCAATGAATCATCTGGGCCTGGATTTTTTATTTGTGAGATTTTTTTTAATTACCACTTAATTTTAATTACTTATTATGTGTATTTATTTACATTTTTGTCTCTTCTTTGTTAATTTTAGTAGGTCTCCAGTATCTAGATATTCACCTATTTAGTTTACATTGTCCAATTTAGTGATATAAATTTACATTCCAATAACTTAGTAAATGTCATTGGTTTCAGTTATAGCTTTGTTTTCATGTCTAATTTGAATTTATTTCTCTTTCTTTGGTTAATAATGGTAAGTATCAATCTTATGTTTTCAAAGAACCAATTCTTTGTGTCATTGATTCTTAGAATGCTTCTTTTTTTCTTTCATTTAACTTCTGCACTGATTTTATTTCTTTCTGTCTGCTGATTTGAATTTGGTTTTCACATTTTCTTTTCCATCCATGTATTGACACATGATATGTCTGATTCTATTACTTAGCTATTGGAAACATTGCTTCAATAAAAGAAGATTGCAAATATTTCTTTCTTCCTTTTTAATTTTCTTTTTAAATTTATTTTTATTTTCTTTATTTTTTCAGGTTTCCTGAAATTTACTATGTTGTCTCAGAGTGGCCTCAACTCTTGACAATCCTCCTACCTCTGGCTCCCAAGTGTTGGATTAAAGGTGTGTGCCACCATTAGAGTGGAATCTTGGGGAAAGTGATTCAAAGTTTTGAGGCTGATATAGCAAAAATTGCTATCTGACAAGGAGAAATACTTATTGTATTTCTCTCTCTTCCTCTCTCTCTCTCTCTCTCTCTCTCTCTCTCTCTCTCTCTCTCTGTGTGTGTGCTTGCACATGTGTGTAGATGGAGGCTAGTGGACAAGTGTTATTTCAGTGCCATCTAACTTTTATGAGTCAGGTCCTTGATTGTCTTAGAACTCACTAAGTAGGCTATATTGGGTAATCAGTGGACCCAAGGGAACCACATGTCTATATCTTTCCAGTACTGGAATTACTAATCTGTGTCTCCACATGCTGTTTCTGTTAAAATATATTTAATCTATTTATTTATTTGAGAGACAAAGAGGGAGAGAGAGAAGAGAGAGAGAGAGAGAGAGAGAGAGAGAGAGAGAGAGAGGGAGAGGGAGGGAGAGAATGGGTGTGTCAGGGCCTCCAGCCACTGCAAATGAACTCCAGATACTGTGCCCCCTTGTTCATCTGGCTTTCATGGGTCCTGAAGAATCAAACTGAGGTCCTTAGGCTTCACAGGTAAGTGTCTTAACCCCTAAGCCATTTCTCCAGATCCCCCCTTTATAATAAGGTGAATTCTTCTGTAAGTGGAACTAGATCCTTATGTTTGTACAGTAAGAACTTTATTGACAGAATCTCTCCGCCCTGCTTAATGCTTCTTATTTACAGTGACTGAAAAGACATAGGTATCTGATTCTAGAAAACAATCACAAAGAAGAAAAGAATTAAATAAAAGCCTTAGCTCTGCTTCTCTTTTTCAGATAGATGCAGATCCTAAGGAGAGAGCCACCCCATCATACCTCAAAAGGGGCCCAACTGAAACTAAGGAAAATTGCCGAAACAAGCAAGGGTGCTGTTTTCCTGATGAACCAGATACCAGCACAAAGGGGAAGGAAACCAACACAGAGAAAAATCAACTCCTACCAAACCAGAGAGCCAGAGCCTCAGAGGCCCCCAACACCTCAGCACTGAAGCAGACCAAAAATGAACCCAACATGGCTCAGGGAAATTTTGCAGAAGAGGGGGCGGAAAGAATGTTAGAATCACATGTTGGGTCATGATATGCAGAGACATTTATCATACCAATAACTGTGGGCTAACTCCACAATGCACGACCCATTTACATCAACAAGAAGGGGCCATTGGGAGGGGGTAGGTCATGGATCAGCCTAAACAATGGTACCAAAATGCCTGTATTTGCTGAAAAGAAACTAATAAATTAAATTAAAGAAAAATAATAAAAGCCTTAAAAATATGAGTAGCTCTTGCCCTTAACTGAGTAATCTTAAGTAAATTATTTCACCTCTAAGTCTCAGTTTCCTCATCTGGAAAACATGAATAGTCTTAAACATTTCAATTTTTAATGACTATTTCATAAAACATCCTAATTCAATCAAGTACCTGTTATAGTTTAAATCAGATGTCCCACATAAATTCATGTTTTCTGCATGCTTTGTCCCCAGCTGGTGGCAATGTGGGAGGTGGAGAAAGTATGTTCTTGGAGGTAGCTTTGGTGTGTTATGGTCCATTCCCCCTTTCCAGACATGGCTCATTTTGCTTTTGCTATTTTTCCACCTGCTATGGCAATAGCAAAGTCCACCCTCCATTCATGCAATGTTTTCTCCTACCATTATGAAGCTTCCCTTAGAAGGTATGAGCCAAAATATACATTTTCCTCCTATCAGTTGCTTTTTGCCTTCTGTTTTGTCACAGCAATGTGAATGTAACTACAAAAGAAAGTTAGTACCAGTATTGGGGTTGTTATTACTATAAACCTTACTATCTGGCTTTTGATATTTTGGACCTGATTTGCAGAAGGGATGTGGAAGGATTTAAAACCTTGGAGTAAGAGATACATTGACATGCTATAAGCAAAGTTTGAGGGATCATTTTGATCAGAGTTTGAGAGACTTAAATGCAGAAAGAACTGTGGTCTGTTATGTTTGTCTTATGAAGGGAAGAAAAGAGCTTTGCTAGACTAGCCAAAAAGAAATTTGTACAAGAGACAGACCATGTTCTTCCCACATCCTGAAAACTTAAGCAAAGGTCCCTTTAAACATAATGGCAAGACATAGAGAAAAAAATATGCACAGAAAGAAAGAAGTTTTGGCAAGGGACAGATTTGGTTCAGCAGCAATTGTTTGAAAGATGACTACCATTTAGATTGGGCCAGGTGGTTTTCAGTGGGATACTAGGAAGTATGCTGACTCTTTTGAAAGTAGGGAACCTAATGAAAGAATGTTGAAGTGATTTTCTTGTTCCTCAAATTTAGCTTTATCCCTCACTGAATTAACAAATTTGGTAGCCACCTAGTACTATGGAGTATAACAAATGTAGAAAAGAAAGCAATATTTGGATTGGCACCATAATGTTTTGCAAATGACCACTAGGCAAATGTGGTAGGGTTGTTGGAATTCCTACATGACAACCTTAGAAGGCCAAGCCATAGGACCAGTTGAGACTCCAAGATTTTGGAAATGCCAGGATGTGGGATAACTTACCAGGATATCTGCTGTCCCAGGATGGAGTTTTTTCTAGGTCTGTAAGTATCCCAGCTGGAAGGGCAGAACTGGCAGCCCAGTGACTTTGTCACCAGCTATCGATATTGAACATGGAGCTATAGGATTTAATGTTTATGCTGCTTGTGTTATATCTTGCATTGGTTCAATACTTACTTGTTATGCCTTCTTTTGCAGTAGGAACATTTATACCATGCTACTATGTGTATATAACTTGTGTTTTGGTTTTACAGGCTCACAGATAAGTCTTTGGACTATGGGTATGTTTGAGCAGTGCTGAGATTGGTAAAAACTATGACAACTCTTAAAGTTAGATTGAAAACATTATTACATCTTGATAGGCAGGAGTTTATGAAGGCCAGGGGTGGAATGTGATATTTTGAAGCAGATACCAGTTATAAACTAATGTGTTCTGAATACTTGGTTCTCAGCTGGTGTTAATTTAGGAGGTGTGTTCTTACTGGAAGAGGTGTGTTCCTAGCGGTAGACATAGGGGCATTATAGCCAGTTCCCCTTGCCAGAATTTTGCTCACAATACTGTGGTTCTTTTCCACTTGCTGTGACAGATGTGATGTCTACCTTTTGTTCATGCCATGCTTTTTCCTAAAATCATGAAGCTTATCCTCAAGACTATGATGAAAATAAATCCTTTCCTACCAGCAGCTATTTTTGGTCAAGTGTTTTGGCCCTGAAACATAAAAAGTAACTACAAGAGTAACATTGTTCTTTGTAACAGTTTTACAATGAAGACCCCACTAGAATCCAGGAATGACTGACCTTTCTCAAGATTGCACTGTCAATAACAGGTAAACTGAAGCCTTGGGTCAAAGGGCTGTTGGTCTCTAAGTATCATGAGGTTACTGCTAAACTAAACAGGAACACAAATGTAAAACAAAGAAATTAATATTGGATGTGCCACAGAGATGAGACAAACTTTGCATAGCAGCCCAGTTTTGAGCCTTGGAGGAGTGAACATCATATTCTAGAAGTAGCTTACTGATGTTTGTAATTATGTTGTATTATAAACATGACCCTTAACAGTACAACTATGAGAAAGCACTCCTGTGAACTTGGATATTATATAGCCTCAATCCATCTCCAATCAATGTTATGGATTATAAATAGGTTTGGATTTTAATTACTGATATCATTTTATATAAACTACTTACAAAAGTTTTCAGTAGAAAATAATGATGATAGACATGTACAAGTATGCAGAGGAAATAGAAAAGTAAATATTTCATTAACTACCTATGAGAAATTGGGTTGGGTTAAATTAAGAGACATTTCAGCCACTTTTCTTTTCTTTTTTTTTTTTTTTGTCTGACCATATTGAAACTATAAGGAAGTACTAAGTAAATGATGCATGGCAAATGCACACTGTCAAAAAGCTACAAATAAGAGACTTCCGGTCAAGATGGCGACCGCCTAGCTGCACTACAAACAACAAAGGGAAGAAAGGCAAGTATTCAAGGGAAATTAGGAACTTTTTGAAGAGGGAGGGCACAGATTGGGGTAAAAGAGGGAAGCACACACCCCCGCGACCCATGCCCCACCACCCCGCAAATCACCATATCAGGCGCGGCCCAGCGCCCCAGTGGCCCGGCGCCCCTTGCGCACCCCGGCGGCCCCACGCACACCACAACCCCCAAGCCCCATGCCCGCGCACCACCCGCCCCTCCCCCGGCAGCGCGCCCCTCCCCCCAGCGCTCCCTATCCACACACGGCCTGCCCCACGCCGCTGCGTGCCCCGCACCCCTGCGCCCCACCCCCACGCGCCTCGAGAACCACCCCCCGCCCGCCCCAACCTCCGCCCGCCCCCCGCCCCCCCCCCCCGCCCCCCCCCCCGCGCCCCCCCCCCGCGCCCCCCCCCCCCCCCCCCGCGCCACACACACTGCAGGCGCGCCCCAAGCGCCCCGGGCGCCCAGGCGTGCCCCGCACCCCTGCGCCCCACCCCCATGCGCCTCGAGCCCCCCTCCCCGCGCGCCCAACACTCCCTACCCACAGGCGCAGGCGCGCTCCAAGCGCCCCACAGTGTCCCACACCCGGGAGCCCAGGGGTGCCCCGCACACCCTGCGTGCCTCGAGAGCCCCGCGCCCCACCCCCACGCTCCTCCAGCCACCACCCCGTGCGCCCCACTCCCGCTGCGCATCCAGAGTGCCCCGCAGCGTCCTGTAGCGTCCGCACTCCATCTTACCTCAGCATGCTCCAAGCCCCCTGCGTGACCCTTGACCCCCTTGACTACCCTCCCCCGCGCAACCCGCCCCCTCCCTCTCCCCACGAGTCCAGAGCACCTCGCCGTGTCCCGCAGAGTCCCCGAACGCCCCGCGCTCCTAGCCGCCCACCCTCCCCGCACGCCCTGCGCCCCCACCCCCACCCCCACGTGCCCCAGAGCATCGGCACCCTGAGCCCGTGCGCCCTGAAGCGCTCCCTGCCCCCCCCCCGCGCCCCCACCCCGCACGCCCCTCGTCCCCCCACCGCACGTGGCCCGGGCGCCCCCACGTGTCCCAAGCGCACCCCTGTGTGCCCAGGAGTGCCCTGTGCCCCCTGTGCCCCACCCCCACACATCCTGCACCCTGGCGTTCCTCAGTGTACCCCGACCCCCTCGACCCCCCCGCAAGCCCCGCCCCCCGCGCATCCAGAGCACCCCGCAGCGTCCCTTGGCATCCCGCACCCTGGTGTGCCCTGCGCCCCCTCCCCACATGCACACCCTGCGCCCCCCCCCGCACACCTCGCGCACCCCCCACGTGCCCTGAGCCCCTAGCCCCCTGCACCTCCCGCACACTCCCCTGCGCCCCCCTGCACACCCCGTGACCCCCCGGGTGCCCCGCAACCTCCCTGCGCCCCGCACACCCGCCCTGCATGCGCACCCCCCCCGCACCAACAGCGCACCCCTCGCCCCCTGACTGATCAGAGCGCCCCACGACCCCCGCCCCTACAGGGGACCCCACCCCGCACCCCCTGAGCCCTGCCACCTCCCACACACCCCACCCTGATTGCCTGGTGCCCCGGCGCACCCCGACCCCCACGCTGCGTGCCCCACTCGCTCCATACACACCATCGCACCCCGCGCCCCCTACCGCCCACCTGCCCATGCATCCTCCGCACATCCTGCATGGCTGTGCTCTGATCGGGCATCCACCAGTCACGCCTGCCAGCCTGCTGCACTGAAGCTGAGACCTCCTACCTCGCTCTTGTTCTCTGATCCTGCGAGTAGACCAGCCACGTGGTGCTCAGTTCACGGGCATGTGGGGGCCACCCCTGCCGTGAATAGGTGGCTGCCAGATCCCTTGCTGCTGTGCTTACATCTCTTGCCGCCGGTCAGCTTCTGCTGTGTCCTGATTCTGTACCCACATCATCTGCCTCTGCACTACAATTGCACGTGCAGCAGGCCCAGTCCCACAGCAAAAGCCACATAAGTCCACACTGAGTCACTAGCACCAGCGCAGGTGCCATCCCCTACCTGTACATCGCCACCCATCCCACACTCCCCTGAGGCGGAAGAGCACAGACTGTTTACAGACCCCAGTGTACCCAGCCAGAATCTAGGCACCTTCAGGGCTTGCTACCTCAGTCCCCTTTCAAGCTCAAAGGCAGGCAGCTTAGGTGCATTACTGGGTGAGAATTCAGGCAACTTTGGCACCCCTGTCAGGCTATAGGTAGGTGGCTTTGGCAAGAGTGAGCAAAAACCCAGGCTGCTTATAACTGCCCCAGGCTGCCTTGGATTCGCATTAAGCTAGATCCCAGGCTGCTCCACCCACCTACCTGCCCATACACTGACATGGGTAGACCACAGCGCAAAAGAAATAACACGAAAAATAAAATGGAGGAAAATCCAGACAGATCACCCAGTCCAACAAGGATCACAACTAACCAAAACATAGAAGAGTGTTTAGGATCAGAACATCAAGTGGAAGCAATGAACAATGCAACCCTGACCAAACTACTGCTAGAACTGACAGGAAAGCTACAAAGGATAGATAATCGTATGGATGCTACCATCACTAAGCTAGAGCAATATGATAAGACACTGGAAGGAATTCAAAGAAAGCTAAGAGAGTTGAGGGAGAGTGAAAAAAAAGAGGACCTTAAAAATCAGCTGGCCACCATAAATGAAAACATAAAGAAATGCAAGGATGATTTCCAAGAATCAAAATGAGACAAAAAGGGAGCTGGACAAAGCGATGGAAGTGATACATAGGAAAGTAGTAGAAAATGCAAACATAATTGAACAAGTCCAAAACTCGCTAGAGGCTCTCAAGAATAGAGTCAGTGAAGTGGAAGATAGAAATTCTGATCTGGAAGACAGGATGGAAGAAACAGTTCGAGAGTCCAAAAATTTCAGTAAGTTCAAAAGTTCCTGTGAACAGAACATGAGAGAATTGTGGGATACACTTAAACGTCCTAATATCAGAATCATTGGAATACCAGAAGGAGAAGAATTTCAGACCAAAGGCATGGAGAACTTATTTAACACAATAATTGAAGAAAACTTCCCCTGTCTCTTAAAAGAAAGGCCCATCAAGATTCAAGAAGCAAACAGAACTCCTAACCGACTAGACCAAAGGAGAAACTCCCCAAGGCATATTATCATTAAGACTCTAAACATTGACACCAAGGAAAAAATCCTAAAAGCAGCTAGGGAAAACAGCACACCACTTTCAAAGGAAACCCCATCAGAATTACCTCAGACTTCTCAATGGAAACCCTGAAAGCTAGAAGGGCCTGGACTGAAAGTCTTCAAGTCTAAGAAACTATGGCTTCCAACCCAAACTACTCTACCTGGCAAAAGTCTCCCTTATAATAGATGGTGAAAGGAAAACTTTCCATGACAAAACTCAGCTTTACAATTATATGAACACAAAACCAAACCTACAGAGAGTACTCCAGGAAATTCTCCACAGAGAAGAAACAAATAACCAAACACAAATGTCTACAAGAAGCAGATCACAGCAACCAAACCCAGAGTAGATAGAAAAAAAAAAAAAATTCCATGGAAATGCCAACACACCTCTACCACCACAACATGAAAGGGATCAAATCAAATCTCACAGTCATCACCCTAAACATTAATGGCCTTAATTCACCCATCAAGAGACACAGGCTAACAGGGTGGATCAAAAAATTAGACCCCTCAATCTGCTGCCTTCAAGAAACCCACCTTACCACTAAAGACAGAAACCTCCTCAGGGTGAAAGGGTGGAAAACAATATTCCAAGCAAATGGGAATAAGAAACAAGCAGGTGTAGCTATATTAATATCAGATAAAGTTGACTTCAAACCAAAAACAATCAAAAAAGACAAAGAAGGCTACTTCCTACTTGTAAAGGGAACAATCCATCAAGAGGATATTACAATCATAAATCTGTATGCACCAAACACAGGGGCACCGCAGTTCATAAAACAAAACCTACTTGACAATAAAACAGAAATAATCACCAACACCACCATAGCTGGGGACTTTAACACACCATTATCAGTAATAGACAGATCATCCAAACAGAAGCTCAACAGGGAAGTAAGAGAGCTCAACAAAACCATAGAGCACTTAGACCTAACAGACATCTACAGAACTTTCCATCCCAATCCACAGACTACACATTCTTCTCAGCAGCCCATGGAACATTCTCTAAAATAGACCATATACTGAGTCACAAAGATAGCCTCCACATATTTAGGAAAATCGACATAATTTCCTGCATGATATCAGATCATAATGCTATGTTCCTAGAAATCAACAACAAAAAAACCAAGAAGAGCCCCAACAGCAACTGGAAACTGAATATCACACTCTTAAACAATAAATGGATAGTGGATGAAATAAAAAATGAAATTGCAAAATTCCTGGAATTGAATGACAATGAGAACACATCATACCAAAACTTGTGGGACACAATGAAGGCAGTCCTCAGGGGAAAATTCATAGCACTCAATGCCTTCATAAAAAAGACAGAAAGATCCCAAATCAATAGCCTAACCACCCACCTAAAGACATTGGAAAAACAAGAAAAATCCAACCCAAAGAGCTCCAGAAGGAAAGAAATAATGAAAATCAGAGCAGAAATTAATGAATTGGAAACCAAGGAAACAATTAAGGCAATTAACAAAACAAAGAGCTGGTTCTTTGAAAAAATAAACAAGATTGACAAACCTCTGGCCAATTTGATCAAGCAAAAAAAGGAGAGACTCCAAATTAACAAAATTCAAAATGAAAAAGGAGAGATCACAACAGACATCAGTGAAATCAGCAGAATCATCAGGACTTATTTCAAAAGCCTCTACTCCACAAAACTGGAAAATGTGGAGGAGATGGATAAATTCCTGGATGCATATCATCTACCAAAGCTAAACTCAGAGCAGATAAACCACCTCAATGAACCCATCACGCTCATGGAGATTGAAAAAGTAATAAAAAACCTCCCAAAAAAGAAGAGTCCAGGACCAGATGGATTCCCAGCCGAGTTTTATCAAACCTTCATGGAAGAACTCAAACCAATCTTCCTAAAACTGTGCCACACAATTGAAGAACAGGGAAAACTACCCAACTCCTTCTATGAAGCTTGTATCACCATAATCCCAAAACTAGGCAGAGATGCCACAAGAAAAAACTATCAGCCTATTTCCCTAATGAACATAGACGCAAAGATCCTCAACAAAATTCTTGCAAACCGAATCCAACAACACATCAAAAGCATTATCCACCTTGACCAAGTGGGATTTATCCCAGGAACACAAGGGTGGTTCAACATATGAAAATCTGTCAATGTAATACACCACATAAACAAGCTTAAACATAAAAATCACATGATCATTTCGATAGATGCAGAAAAGGCCTTCGACAAGATACAACATCACTTCATGATCAAAACATTGGAGAGAATCGGCATGGCCGGTTCACATCTTAATATAATAAAGGCAATATACAAAGCTCCAAAGGCCCAAATAATACTTAATGGAGAGAGACTGGAGGAATTCCCATTGAGATCAGGAACAAGACAGGGATGTCCTCTCTCACCTCTGCTTTTCAATATAGTTCTGGAAGTCCTAGCCCAAGCAATAAGGCAGGAGAAGGAAATAAAAGGGATACAATTTGGAAAGGAAGAAGTTAAGTTAGCTCTATTCGCTGATGACATGATTGTATATGTAAGAGACCTGAGAGACTCCATCCCAAAACTCTTGAAGGTGATTAACTCCTATAGCAAAGTAGCAGGATACAAAATCAATGCACAAAAATTGGAAGCAATTCTGTATGCAAATGACAAAGACACAGAAAAAGAAATAAAGGACATAGTCCCACTTTCAATAGCAACAACAACAACAAAAAAATATCTTGGAATAACGTTAACCAAGGAAGTAAAAGATCTATACAACGAAAATATAAAAACTCTCAAAAAAGAAATTGAGGAGGACTTGAAACGATGGAAAGACCTCCCATGCTCCTGGATAGGCAGAATTAACATTGTGAAGATGACAATCCTACCAAAGGCAATATATAGATTTAATGCAATTCCAATTAAAATCCCTACAGTGTTCTTCACAGACATAGAAAAAATGATCTCAAATTTCATATGGAAAGGCAGAAGGCCTCGCATATCCAAACATATCCTCAGCAAAAGAAATACCTCTGGTGGCATCACCATACCTGGTATAAAGTTATACTACAAAGCCATAGTAATAAAAACAGCATGGTACTGGCATAAAAACAGGAGTATAGACCAATGGAATAGACTTGAGGACCCGGATTTTGGGTCAAGCAACTATAGCTACTTGATATTTGACAAAGGCCCAAACAATATAGACTGGAAAAAAGATAGCATCTTCAACAAATGGTGCTGGACAAACTGGATAACCACATGCAGGAAACTAAAACTTGATCCACACATTTCACCATGCACAACACTCAAATCCAAATGGATCAAAGACCTCAACATAAGACCAGAAACTCGAAAACTACTGGAAGAAAATTTAGGAAGTACATTCCATGATATAGTAATGGAAAAAGACTTCCTGAATAAAACCCCAGTGGCTCAAGTTCTTAAACAGTCACTCAACCATTGGGATCATATGAAGCTGAAGAGTTTCTTTACAGACAAGCATATAATAAGCAAAGCCAATAGAATACCCACAGAATGGGAGAAAATATTTGCAGGTTATCCAACTGATAGAGGCCTTATCTCTAGAATTTGAAAAGAACTCAAAAGTCTAAACAATAAGAAGACAAATACCCCACTCACAAAATGGGGCACAGAGTTAAACAGGCAATTCACAGAGGAAGAGATACAAATGGCAAACACACACTTAAGAAAATGTTCATCACCCCTAATCATCAGAGAAATGCAAATTAAAACATCAATGACATTCCACCTTACCCCAATAAGGATAGCCAACATCAAAAGGTCAAATGAAAATAAATGCTGGTGAGGATGTGGAGAAGCAGGGACACTCATTCACTGTTGGTGGGAATGCAGGATGGTACTACCACTTTGGAAAGCAATATGGAGACTCCTGAAAAAGCTGACTATAGAAATACCAACAGACCCATTTATACCATTACTGGGCATGTACCCTAAAACCGTCAAACCAAAAGCCAGAGAGATTTGCTCAACCATGTTTGTAGCGGCTCAATTCGTAAGCGCTAAAAGCTGGAATCAACCCAGATGTCCATCATTAGAAGAATGGATAACAAAGATGTGGTATATCTACACAATGGAATTCTATACAGCAGTAAGAAAAAACAACATAAAGAAATTTGAGGAAAAATGGTTGAACCTGGAACAGATCATTCTCAGCGAACTTACCCAATCACTGAAAAAAAAAAAATCGAAACATAGTCTCACTCATCTGCAACACCTAACCTGAATCTGCCCAAGATGCGTTACATACCCAGCAGGCACCTCATGGACTAGACAATAAGATGGATGGGAGGGCGGGGAGGGAATCAAAGGGTGGAAAACAGTAATCTGGACCCAAATGGCAATGGCACCATAAAATTCTACCTCCTAAAAGACAGACCAAATGGCTGAACCTTCACTAGACCCTTACAGGAAACACCGGAACCACAAGACACTGGAGAGGGTAGGATCGAGACTGACCTAAATCTACTACATCTTCCCTCCCTCCCTCTCCCCCTCTCCCCTCTATCTCTCTCCTCTCTAACTCTTGTATATTAGTTATCTTTGCCTCAATTTCTTAGTGGACACTGACCTGTAACCCCCACTTCCAGCTTGGGCCTATCATCCACAATGAGCTTTTGATCAGAGAAACCTACAAGGTTTCCCAAAACAATGACAGACTTCTGTCAGAGTACTTGATGACCCACCAAAGGCCAGTGGTAAGACCCTATTGCTGAAGACTCCATACGCAGCTGACGCGTAAAATGGAATGACATGGCTGGAAGCCAGGAGAGAGTCAGTCCCCAGACAGTCAGCGTGTCTAGTGCCAGAAGGCGCTACATAGGCGACTGGGGGAAATGACCAAGATCTGTCCAAGCAACACATTGTTTAACCTAATTAGCAACAAATAACCGGATGTGATGCCCACACAAGTGCAATAGTGGTACACAGCCATGGTGAGGAATCAATTGCTCTTGATTTGGCTAACTGATCCACTCAGTGGTACTAGACCCTTAGCTGGAGCTGGGAAACAAGTCAGAACCATACCCAAACACAAGCCCACTCTACAATATCAAGCTACCATCAATCACGGGGTATAAGAGGGCCTACATCTATCAAACTGTCTATCAAAAAGTAAGTGTTATATCAATTTTCTGGGTGCTAACTTACTCTCCGTTGGAGAATCTGCTTCTCTTTTCCAGATAGATGCAGATCCTAAGAAGAGAGCTGCCCCAACATATCTCAAAAGTGGCCCAACTGAAACTAAGGACAACTGGCGAAATAAGCAGGGATGATGTTTTCCTGTGAACTGGATACCAGCACAAAGGGGAAGTATATCAACGCAGAGAGAAATCAACTCCTACCAAATCAGAGAGCCAAAGCCTCAGAGGCCCCCAACACCTCAGCACTGAAGCAGACCAAAAATGAACCCAACATGGCTCAGGGAAATCTTGAGGAAGAGGGGGCGGAAAGAATGTCAGAGGTACATGTTGGGTCATGATTTGCAGAGACATTTATCATACTAATAACTGGGGGCTAACTCCACAATGCACAACCCATTTTCATTAACAAGGAGGGTCTAATGGGAGGGGGTAGATCACAGATGAGCCTAAATGATGGTACCAAACTGCCTGTATTTACTGAAAAGAAGACTAATAAATTAAATTAAAAAAAAAGCTACAAATAAGATGCTTAAATCATTTTGAAGTTAGTAGACAAACAGGTTATTGGCCTTATTTATGCTTTTATAGCCAGTCAACTGCGGATTTGTACTTAAAGTCTGGCTCCGTTGCATCTGAAGACATGCTTCATTCAATGCTTCTTGTTGCCTCATGCAGAATGGACAATCCTTGTCTTGGTTTTTCATTCTTGGGAGTAATTTACTGGTCTTTCAAAGGAATTATAAAATGGATACGCCTTATGGAATTATCATAATGAAACTAATGAGTCGTTCCCACTTCTAACTCAGTGTTATAACTCTTACTGCCATTGGTATCTTGTCTAACTTCCATCCCTTGTTTTGGATTAAATATTCATTCACCATTAAAATATTAATGCAAATACACTGTTTCTGTAGCAAATATTAATTTCTTATGCCATTTCCAGGCACTTGCATGAGTTATACGTTGAACTTCCCACAGAAAACAGTCCATACCCTGGCCACTGTTGTTCACAGGGCTGTTCCTCCCTTTTGGATATAAGAGTCCAGGGAAAATTAGGAGATAAGAGGCATTGGATTTGAAAACTAGGCTTCTGAACAGCTATGGCTTTCCTACTTTCAAAGGCTATACTTCTGTTCCAAGTAGTGCCCCAATGAGCAGGAAATTATGGGATAAAACAAGAGGACCACTGTAAGAATTACTCACCTTGTAAATAAAAGCTTTAGAGAAGATAACTGAATGTAAGGATTTCAGAGTGGATTGTCATTTCTTTCATTATCTTAACCTCACTGAGTTTTTTTCTTCCCAGATATAGATACATTTCATTCATTTTCAGATCAGTATTTTTTTCCAGAAAGTATCCATTTATAAAGACACACATAGTCACATTTTGGGCAAAAAAGATAAAACTGAGAATGGCCTCTTATCATCACTGAAAGACTTACTAACAAATGCAATGTTGAGAATTGTATTTGGTGCTACTCATCACAAATTTTCTTCAAAATTAGTGTTGGTCTCCAACAGACTTAAATCACTCTGCATCCAAAGTCTTTGAACTGTTGGCTCATCTGTTGAGTTAACTCAGCTTTAGTTTTAGACAGAGAAAAAAATTTTCATGCCAGTTCTTATATATGTTAGACTTTGGACAAGTTAACTTTGTAGCTTATCAAAACTAAAAATAAGACTTCAAGATGTGATTATAAGAACATTATGAGATGCTGAATATAAAATATTTAACATGCATGGTGTGTAATAAATAATAAAAATAATATCACATCAACATGTGAATATCCCTGTGATTTGAGACACTGAGAAACATTGTAAGAATATCAGTGGAATGACTGTAATAAGCCATGGTAGTAGAGTTGAAGCTTGCCTACAAGAAGACCTTCAACATGTTGTCTTTAAAACTCTGGCTTTGGGCTGGAGAGATGGCTTAGTGGTTAAGCATTTGCCTGTGAAGCCTAAGGACCCCTGTTCGAGGCTCGGTTCCCCAGGTCCCACCTTAGCCAGATGCACAAGGGGGCACACGCGTCTGGAGTTCGTTTGCAGAGGCTGGAAGCCCTGGCGCGCCCATTCTCTCTCTCTCCCTCTACCTGTCTTTCTCTCTGTGTCTGTCGCTCTCAAATAAATAAATAAAAAATAAATAAATAATTAAAAAAAAAAAACTTCTGGCTTTAAGTGAAAGAGAAGGAAGGATGCAGAGGGAGAGAGAAGATGAAAAGGGAGATAGACATTTCTTAAATGCTTTGAAGAAGGCTTCTTTCCCCCATGATTCTCTGAAGTCTTATCTTAGAAGCAGAATGTACTGGGCTTGTCTTCTGGGACACTTGTAAAAGTTTTAGAGTAAAAAAAAAAAAAAGAATTATAAAATTATAACAATTTAGGCTCAAGAACATTAACAATATTTGACTCTGTAACCAGCTGGCTACCTGGACAGAAAATTTACCCTTCAAATACTTTGTTTCTATACTTTTAAAATAAAGCTATATGGCATGGATATTAAAAGAGAAGGCACATTCAAAGCCTTAGGTCATAATTGTTATGCTGTCCACACAAGAGTATACTTATCAAGATAGAATGTTAAGCAAGGAGAATTTTGATTTTGTGCCTGATATGTGCTGGTCAACAGAGTGTTAGAATTTAATGTCCATTTCTACATCACACTTTGACACCAATACATACTAAAAATAGAATGTTAAACAGAGATTAATTTTGACAATGAGGTGATTTGGAGAACAAGCCAGGTTAAACAAGTAAAAACTTGGATCATGAAATATTTTAGGATAATAAGGAATAGGCTAAGTAAGACTGGTCTCTCAATTTAAAAATCTGGAATGGACAGTGAGATTCAATGTATTCTACAAACTTGAAGGTGGGTGGGGAGAATTAGAACTAATGATACAATTTCAAATGAGTATGTGAGCTTGACAGTATATAAGAAACAATTCTACAATAGAAAGGGAGTCCTAAGATGGAGTCAGCTTGCTTGTGAGGCTATAAAGTCTCATGTCTATCAATGTTCTAGCAAAGGCTACAAATGAGGCAGATGGTTATGCCAGTCCTTCAGTCATGAGATTTTATGAATGAATTATAGGGGTGCTATAAAATCAGGGCAACACTTCTCAGTGATAATTAATGAGAATCTCCGGAATTATAAAGACCATATAAACTTTCATCAAAGTGTTTTGTCACATAGCTTTTCATTTACCATGAAGTTTCCCATAGTGGAACAACTTATAACTCTGGTGTATGGAAAGATAAATCCTTGTGTACTGTTGAAGAGGGAGGAAAACTTTTAGAGTTGAAAGAAAAAGGCCCAGGTCACTGATCTATAATCTCCAGCCATGAATTCAGGGATTAACCTATCTTTATTTCTCTCTGCTTGCTTTTGTGCCCAATACTCACAAAGTTTGAAGACACAGAGTATAATACTACCTGTGTTGTAAGCATATAACAAATGTTAGTTACAATTCTAAACAAGTTCTGAAATACATTCTGCTTTTATGAGCATTTTATAGTCATTTAAGATTTAGTTGAATAAAATTGTCATGACATTAAAGATTAATTTGGCTGCATCAATCCATGTTTAAAATGTGCATGGTTGCTAGATGCATTGGCACACACCTTTAATACTAGCACTCAGGGCACAGGAGTAGAAGGATCACCATGAGTTCAAGGTCAGCCTGGGTCAGAGTGAGACCTGCCTCAAAAAATGTGAATGGGCTTTAACTCCTTCTATGTTCTTTAAGGAATCTTCTTTTGAAAAATATTTGCACATATGCACAATATGAGGATACTGGAGAACTGTGTATAACATCAAAAGTCTAAAAAAAACTCTAAATGTCTAGCACTAAGGATCTGAAACATAACAGAACAGCAATTTCCAGTGTGGAATGTAAAATGATCATTGAAGTGAATGTTACAGATATACTAGTGTTGACATGAAAATATTTTTCATGGTTATGGCCTAGTTTCTGGATCATGCAAGATAATAACTGATTTGAAATAAAATGATTTACCATTATGATATACTGCTACATATATATGTAGACAAGCATAACTATGTAAAACACATATATAAGCACCTAGGAACCCTTGATATTATGTGCCAAAGCTAAATTCTTGTGTATAATATTTCAATTCTGTTGCTATGATTTCTGCAAGTTGCCAGAATTTTCCCCTTTGGTGTTGCTCTATTCCTGGGTATATTTTTTAGGGTTTCCAGTTTATCCTAAACTGGGATGCTAAGGAAGTTTTGATGTAGCACTCAACCCTTATATCTCTAAGAGTCAATTCACACCATATGTTTTTCTCTGTTGATTGACACTGCTGAAGGTTTGTGGAGTTTTGATCTAGTATATGGGAAGTGGCATCAAAGCAATTGTGGGCTTCTGTTTTCTTGAGGTCTTCAATATCATGTACCCACTTATTTTGGCACTCCTCTACTTCTCCTTTCCCTCAATTTCCTTTTCGTGAGTAACCACCTAACTTCTGTGTTTGTATCCTGCCAAAGTGTTCTAGCCACATTAGGAGTGTCTCCTTAATTTAGAACTGTATTTTTATACTTTTTCCCAAATGAATGCTTTTTATGCAATTAATTTACTGAACATCTTCTTCCTCTAGTTTTATCTGTAAATTTTAAATAAAAATATGGAGACATTAATAGTCATAACCATTGATGTGTGACCTTCTAGAGACTGGAGGATATACTCGATCATGGGATATTTATATTTTCATAGATATATTTTTCATTGCATATGTTTTCTAAAAGGATAAAAGTTCTGCTTGTAATCAATTAATAATGAAAAGACGCACTCTCAGCTCACAATTTCTTGTTTGTATTACATGTTGAATGTGACAAATGAGAAACAGAGACAGTCTTGTTTAAGATGATACAAAATTAGACAAAAACCAACTATAAGAAGACTGAACTTTTTTTTTTTTTCCAAGCTGATAGATTACAGCTATATTTTGAGGAGGAGGAGACATAAGGGCAGTCTCCACTATAGTTTCTACTTAAGCAGGTGTTGTGTCCTGAAAGCGAAGCCCCTCAGTTTAGCAATGAGAGGAGCAAGTACAAATGATATCCTGGATAACACTGTGGTTATGCACCTCCAAATTGGAGATCTGTGGAGAGCTTATCAGCAACCATCCATTATGCTAAATAGCTGCAGAAGCACTGGTTACCTGGATGCTGGTGTTTGAACATTTTAAGGCTATTACTAATCTTAGCCCTACCTCTTTTTTAAAAATTTATTTATTTGAGAGTGATAGACACAGAGAGAAAGAGAGAGAGAGAGAGAGAGAAAATTGGTGCACCAGGGCCTCCAGCCACTGCAAACAAACTCCAGTCGCATGCACCCCCTTGTGCATCTGGCTAACATGGGAATGGAGCCTTGAGCCAGGGTCCTTAGGCTTCACAGGCAAGTGCTTAATGGCTAAGCCATCTCTCCAGACCTCTCTTTTGTTATATTTAAAATTAAATATGTCTTTTTCTTCTGAATCATTTATTTCCTCAGGAAATATCACTGATTTCTGGCGATGAAGATATGAAATATATATTTTTCCTGGAAGCTAAGAAGTCAATAGAATGCTACTTCATATTGCAATTTTCTGTGTTCCCTGAGGCTAACAGAACAAGAGAAAAAAATAATACAAATAATACTCATAATGATAGTCATTGGGAAATTTTGATTGCTATGCATTAAAAATCTCAACTGATAATTTGACACCTAAGAGGTGATTTAACCATCAGTTTTTTTTTTCTTTTTATGAGAGAGAGAGAGAAAGAGAGAGAAAAAGAATTGGCATGCCAGGGCCTCCAGCCACTGCAATGGAACCCCAGACATGTGCACCACTCACCTTGTGCATCTAGCTTATGTGGGACTGGTAGAGTTGAACATGGATTCTTAGGCTTTGCAGGCAAGTACAGTAACTGCTAAGCAATCTTTAGAGTCTTGATATAATTCTCTTTATAATCTATGAGAAAAGGTTCCATTTTCTATCCTTTTTCTTCTCAGCTGATAAAAACTAGGACACAATGTTGTCAGTATGCCTAAGGTGGGTGATAATAGCCTTTTGCCCCTATGATCTGTGATAAGAGCTATTTACTAAGTGCCTAAGAACCATGAAGTTTTAGAAATTCAAGGATGCACAAGACAGAATTGTAGTCCTTCTGTTTTATAGGAAGCAAGAGACATCTAGAATGACAGCAACATAATTAATGTAAGCAAGCTGTAGAGAAGTCAGGAAACTTAGAGGCACAATCATAATGGGGCAACACAAAAAGATCTTTGTGTTGATAGAAATTGTAAATCTTGATTGTGGTAGTAGTTACTTGAATCTACATATTAGGCAAAATAGCATGAAACCAGCACATACACTGTGCCAGCGGCAACTTTCTGGTTTTTGAATTTGAACTATAACTGTGTAAGATGCAACCACGGCTTAAGGAGGTGAAGCATACAAACATCTCTTTACCATCTCTTCAATGATCTGTAAATCTATGATTATTTCAAATAAAAATGTTGCTGGCAAAAAATATATATATATTTCTGATGCTCTACTATAAACAGTGCATTCAGAAAGAGAGATGTCCTCAAGATTCTCATTATCTCACTTAGAATCCCAAACACTCATGTGAGTCAGCTCATCCCAATGAAAAGAACCCCTATCTTCTAGGAGGAGCTCTCATTTGTCACCAGACTGGTCAACCATAGCAGACAGGAAGAACGCTAGCTCTATGGCTATCTAGTTTAGTAATGGGATTGGAGTGCTGACATGTTCTGGAAATCCCATTACATTCACTGAATTATTCAATTCCTTTCTTGATTCTTCACAGTGTGATCTGTTTTTATGGTTTCATTCAGTTCTTTCCAACTTCCTCATCTTCAAAAAGAATGTTGTATTTCATATGCCTCCTTCCATAGCTAAGAAGGAAAGGAAATTCCTTGATCAGACAGCTTTATTCCTAGTATCTCTTTTCAATATAGCCCTTGAGTAGAACAGGGAAACACTAGTGTCCAGAGATCAAGAACTCATGATTGTATCTCACTGGTTTTCTTTGGATATCAGTGATCTCTAAGCTACTATTCTCTTTAGCTCATATTAACCTTCATCTAGGAGGGTAACAAAAAAAACTTTATTGGAATGAATATGTCATTTATGTTTCAAAATACCCCTCTGGGTTTAAAGGGTGATTCTATAATTTGGCACATAATGAAAAAAAACGTTTTATGTCTTTGGCAGACAAACATAGAATGAATAACAGGGGCATAAATATGATGGAGATTGGCTAGGACAGGGTTGAGCAACTGACTAAAATGACTCACACTTATTTCATTCATATTCATTAACAGCAAAGGTAACACTAGCCAGCAGAATAACTCCAGTATGTCAAGGCTTCATTTGCATGATCATCTCACTTAATCTTCCTAATAAACCTGTTGTGTGAAGCTTAATCCACACTTTAAGGAATGAAGAGACTTAGGATCAAGCATATTATTCACTCTATCTAAGATCTCAAAAAAGGAAGAGATAGTGACTTAATTAGAAGCCAGAATCGTATGAATGCAAAGCATTTCTCATACACACCACATCAAGGTTTCTTCTTAGGTAGATAGACCTTATATCTTCTATTTGAGAACTGGGAACATCATGAACAGTCAACCACAAACCTAGAGTAAGAAAAAAAAAGAAAAAACAACTGCAAAACAGATTACATTGAATGTTTAGAGGGAAGAAACATGACTGGCCTATAAACCCTGTTTTTTTTTTTTTTTTTTCATCACCAACTTAAATGTCTGTGTAACTTTGGACAATTATCTTACCTCTCCATGCCTAGGTTTTTCTCCCTCTATGTGGAGATCTGTCTTCCACACGTAGCAGGGCAGTCCACATGAGATCCAAGGGCAAGTACTTGCCAAAAGGAAGACATCATTCTTATCACTGCCTGTTATGGCCAAGATAAAAGTTTAGGGTATCTCTATGAAAAATAACTGATACATTCACATAGGCAAAGTTCTTGAATGATATGTGCAAAGGCATGGGCTGTGCAGAGTAGGAGCTAAGTGGGTGAACGGGATGAGTCATATGAGCACTGAGGGCCATGCGGGGTGTTACAAGACTTTGTGGGAGGCTCAGTTCAGCCCACAATAATATGTCTGAAAGGTGAACTGGAGGTGAGACAGGTGAGGAACAGAAGTGGGTTTGGGGAGAAGTCAAAAGTAGGAATGATTGACTCATAATTTCACTGCTGGCTTCTTCCCAGAACCACAAAACACATGGAAACATCATGGAGTATCTTGGGGCAGAAAAAAAATATGAATTTATGTAACAGACACTTTAGTGGATACCTACTAAGTGCATAGGACTAGAGAGAAAGCCACGAGCTGCAACTGTGAAGGAACCAAGTGGTTAAATGTTTGAAACTTAATTGAAACAAAACCGTAAAATTTTTCAGCACTTAAGAAATGGCAGTGATGATGATGATGATGATGATGATGATGATGATGATGATGGAAAGCAGTGAGTAATCAGGAAATGTGAAGTACAAAACCATATAAAATATAGTCCCCACCTTCAAGAAACTCACAATTACACTGTAGAATAATAGGGATGAATCAGGAGCTAAGAAAAAAAAAAAAACTGATAAATTGTTTGCAAAAATGCCTCCAGTGCTTCCTTCTTCACTGTACCCATGGCCTTTGAATTCCATTTGAAAGATTTATCCATCAAAAAGTGAAATTTGTATCTCCATTTCTTGGAATCTGGGCTGTTGTTGGGATTTGCTTTGCCAGTATAATGTGTCACAATTGACCATGAATACATCTGTGTCCAAAAGATCTTAGATGGTTTTGCTTTCTCTCTTGGATATTTACCATGCTCTATGTATACAAGCTCAAGATATGTGTATGATGAAAGACACATGACCAATTTACCTGTGTTGCCAAAGCTGACAGCCAGTTGCTAAACAATGAGTGAAGCTATCCTGGATGATCCAGCCCTAACTGACCTACTAGCAGACCATGGGCACATATATGGGCTCAGCTGAGATCATCCAAGCCTACGTATATTAGAAACTCCATCATACCTAAGGATTTTTGGTCAATGAGAAATAGTTTTTTTTAAATTTATTTTTGGAGGTAGAGTCTCATGATAGCCTACGCTGGCTTTGAATTCACTCTGTAGTTCCATGCTGGCCTTGAACTCAAGGTGTTCTTCTTACCTCCAAGTCCTGGTGTTAAAGGCATGAACTACCAGGCCAGGCTTGAAGTTATTTTAGTTTTAAGCCACATGGTATTGGATAGTATCAGATACCTACCTGGCTCAAGAACTATTTGATGCACCATCATCTCCTATGATCATTCCAACTCCTAAGTGAGGTTTCACATCAGTGGCCTCATTATGCAGAGAGGAAAAAATAATATCAGGCTGGATAAGTCACTGACCTAGTGTCACAGGACTAGAAGTGATACAACAAGGACTTAGCCCTATGTCTGATTCCAGACACTATATACATAAACTATGCCATGTCACTTTCAGTAACATAAAATAGTTTATAAGTTGGCCGAGGTGGTTGTCTTTGGGACAAGTGTTGGTTGTGGAAGCAGCACAGTATGGCAAGCCATCCCAGGGAGGAGCTCCATGAAGGCAAGCACTCCAGTCTGAGCAAGAGCACACCAGAGGAAAACCCACAAAGGTCAAGTATGACGATTCTTGCCTAACCTGCTCTAATAAAAGAAAAAAAAATTAATCACCAGACAAAAACAAGCCAAGAAACAAGCAGGGACTCAGAAAGTAAGACCGACATAGGTATGGGCTGGGCAGCTGGCGTGTCAACATCTCCACCCGTAAAGGATGTGACCTTAAGTGGAAAAGAGAAGTAGTTTAAAATTTGAATAGCATTGGAAAACTTATACCAGCACACAATTTCCTACAATCCATGTCTGATTTTCCCTTTAAGGAGAAAAGTATTTGAAGAAGAAGTTTAGCAAAAGTGTTTTCATTACCAGAACTTGGAAAATGTGTCTTGAACGCTACATGCCTCTCCTGACATCTTCGTCATTTACCCCCTTTTACAATCATTCGTTTTCTCTTTATTTACAAGAAATTCCTCACAGTTGCCCCCTTGCTATCAGTGTAACTACTAATTAACACATAATACTGACCAGTTGATGGGAAATACTTTCTGTGGGTATAGGAGGATCACACTTACTGGCCTCTCATCTACTTAAAATTTGGACAATGCATCATTTTGTCAAGAAAAATATTCTTTGAATCCCTTTCAGGACATCGTGTTTCAGTTCCACATACTTTCTGAACACCAAATCAGACTATGTATAAGGTGGCCCATCTACCCCTCTCACCTGGCATTCCATGAGGGCAAACACAGTGTCTGCATCATGAGTTGAACTCAATAGAGATATTTTGTAAATTTATGTATGTGTACTTTGAGGAGAACATCCATTAGGCTATACCTTCTGATCATATGGCAAGGTGGACTGCCTTGCCACTTTTTTGATGGGGGAGCCAAGAAACTAGATATGGCCCACATGATGTATTATTGGTGAGTTGAATATTCAATTTCCCCTGAAAGATTCTCAAGAGTCCTTCCTCCTTTGACACACAGACAAACAAAAGTCAGTGACTTCTTCCATCAACTTGTATTCTATTTAGAATACATGTGTGAGAAATAACAGTTTAAACAACTGAGCTTCTGGAGCTATTTGATTCTACTACATAACTCTTAGTGATAGATATAAGAAAGAGATGAAAGTGTGACCTCATACCAGAGTAAGTGTAGAAGCAATGGGGACATGATGACAGTAACCAGGTTTCCTTTTCTGTTGAGTATCAGGACTATCCTGAAAGGTTAAGTGGCTGTACCTCTGAATGAAAGTGAATGTCAGTCACTTAAGTGCACCAAGAAGAACCCATGGTCATGCCAGGTGTCCAGAGTCACCAAAGGTGGATCCCTCTTAGTATCATTTAACATACAGTTAAAGCTGGGAAAGTAATAAAGGTGGGGTTAAAGTCATGATGTCACTAGAGTAACACTCCCTGAACACTGAGTCATCTCTGTGGCTCCCTCCCTGTGGATCTATTTGGGATAAATTTTTCAACCAGGTCTCTGAAAGCTTCCATGTATCTAGAAAGCAGGCGCATGACCCCTTATTACAGTGGATTTTCTCTCTCCAGGAGACTGCCCTGTTTGAAAGGCTTCATGGTCTATTTTAGTGTTTTCTCAAGTTCATGTGTTCATTATTACTGGAGATATTTATCTGTGTTTTTGTAAGACAGACTTTACTTTCAATCCTTCTATATATAGTTCAAGCAAAAAAGTTTGATTCCAGGAAGAAGAGAGAAAAAAGAAGGATTAAAACCTGCATAAATTCTATATAATATTTTATAATCTAACTTCTGAGCTAGGCACAATACTACATGCGTCCCTGGGACTTTTGTTATTTCTCCTCTCAGTGACCCTGTCTAGATAGATACCACTTTTAAAATCTAATTTTATAGAAAAAAAAAGGGCTAAAGCTCAAAGAGATTTAGTAACTTTCTCAAATTCACATAGAAAGTCACAGGAGAAACTGCATGAGAAATGAAGTGATCTTACCCAACTGACCTACAGACTATGTCATGTACTTTCTTAAACATTCCTTCAAGAAATAGAGAGCTCTTGTACATCTCTTTGTGTTATATGCATACATATTCATGGAAATTCTTTTTTCACAGAGAAGAATTAACTTGCTAGAGAGTCCTACGTCTTTGAGACTTCCCTGGGTTACTTCATTTGGAGTGCCTTAATCTTTATCTCTCTCTATTAATCTGGCAAGAAGCTAAACCAGGCATGGTGGCGCACGCCTTTAATTCTAGCACTTGGGAGGCAGAGGTAGGAGGATTGCCATGAGTTCGAGGCCACCCTGAGACTCCATAGTGAATTCCAGGTCAGCCTGGGCTAGAGTGAGACCCTACCTCAACCCCACCCCCCCCAAAAAAAGAAGCTAGTCCAGCCCTCCTCTTAGGACCACCACAAGTTAATTTTTCCAAACTAATTACCCATTCTTTATTCATTTAAAAAAAAACTAATTGAGATTCTATTTATGTATCAGGGCTCCTTTAGGGGTCTCTGAAGACCTGGGGATTAGATCAATACCCAGTGCCAAGGAAGAGATGAAAAGTAGCTATGATAACATTGACTGAGGCACCCAAAAGCTATTTCATGCTTTACATGCATCTTAACATGAATCTCTTCAACAACTCTAAGAGGCAGGACTCATTTTCCCATTTTGTAGTTTGATAATTAAGACTTAGGTGATAATTAAGACAAGATATGCTGGCTCCAGAGTCAATCTCTAGACTATCACACTATTCTGGAAGAGGATAATACTTTTCTGACATTAAAGTATAAAATTTCCAAATGGGGCTAGAGGGATTACTTAGTGGTTAAGGTGTTTGCCTGAAAAGCCAAAGGATCCAGGTTCAATTCTCCAGGAACCACATTAACCAGATGTGCAAGGGGGCGCATGCCTCTGGAGTTTGTTTGCAGTGGTTGGGGCCCCTGGAATGCCCATTCTCACACTCTCTCTCCCTCTTTCTCTGACAAATAAATAAATAGAAAAATATTTTTTAAAATTTCCAAATGACAAAGACCCTGGGCTCCTAATACCATATCTTCTGGTATATAGTTTAGTAGTGCAAATCCTGGGTGCTACCACAGGCATACTGATTTGTGGTATTCAGGGTTACATCTCAGATATCAACACTTTAGTGGGATTAAATTTATTTATGTATTTATATTTAGTGGTATGAGTGGTGTGTATGTGTGTGTGTGTGTGTGTGTGTGTGTGTGTGTGTGTGTGTGTGTGCATTTGGTGGTTTATGCCCATTTTTGTGGCCATACACTTTTCCATGGCAAGGGTTTCTAACCTGTAGTGACTGGAGTAGCAAGCAAGGTGAAGTGCTCCATTGCTCTTCTACTTGATGTTGTTTTGAGCTAAAGTCTCATTTTACTAATCCCAGAAATTACAGGGCCCCTGAAGATTATTGGATCTTTGCTCTCCTGCTTGACCATGGTTACAGGATTTGTAGCCATGCTCAGATATTCTATGTGGGATGTGGAATTTTGAAGTTAGTCTCAGGTACCTTCAGGACCTCATGCTTGTGCAGTAAGAACACTTAACCATTGAACAATGTCTCTGGTCAATTATATTTTTAATTTATTGACAATTTATGCATGTATGTAATACATTTAGATCATGATACCTTATCATTGCTTGTCTTTTTATTTCTTTATGAATTTGTTGTCCAAGGGTACATTGCTAGAGACCATCATTGTTTATCATTACTGTAAAAAATGAGTCTTTGGCTGAAGAGATGGCTTAGTGGTTAAGCACTTACCTGTGAATCCTAAGAACCCAGGTTTGAGGCTCGATAACCCAGGACCCATATTAGCCAGATGCACAAGGGGGTGCACACATCTGAAGTTCGTTTTCAGTGGCTGGAGGCCCTGGCAGCCCATTCTCACTCTATCTGTATCTGCTTCTTTCTCTGTATATTGCTATCAAATAAAATAAAAATAAACAAACATTTTTTTTAAATGACCTAAAATGAACCCAACATGGCTCAGGGAAATTTGAGAAAGAGGGGGCAGAAAGAATGTCAGAGCCACACGTTGGGTCATGATAAACAGAGACATTTCCTCCTACCTATAACTATGGGCTAACTCCACAATGCATGAACCATATACATCAAGAAGGAGGGGTCAGGAGGAGGGGGTAGGACATGGATGAGCCTAACCAATGGTACCAACTCGACTATATTCACTGAGTACAAATCTAATTAATAAAAAATTAAAAATATGAGTCTTTTAATTTATAGAGGGTTTCTATCCTTGTTTATCTTTGCTCTTCATCTGCAAGAGACGTAAGAAAACTTCTATGAGCTTGATTTGGTGCTTTGTTACTCCAGAACACAAGAAGATCTGTTCACCACCGTCTCTGCAGTTAAATGCTCTACAACTGAGCTATACTCCCCTCACCAGCCTCTCTATTGATTGCCAGGTATTAGCTGGATGGTAAGCCTTGATCAGAATTTGTTCAAAACACTTTGGTGACACTGTAAATAGTGACAGTTTTGTTTCCACAAGCAAAAATGATATTCTTGTTTTTAAATATCACTGGGATTGATAATCAGCACTTGGTCTAACAAAGCATTGAGGAGGGTTCATGATCATACTCCAATTCTATTTTTTTAATTTTTATTTTGCCTTTTCTATTGGACTATTGTTTTAAGGAGTTATTGTTTACCTTTTAAATTTACTTGCTTATTTTTATTGCCCAATTTAATAATCTCTTGATTTAGCTTTATTCTGGTAAAAACATCCCTATCCAGAAACACTCATAGTATCAACCCTCACCTGACTGCTTATTTTGTTCCCTAATGGCATAATTACTATAGGAAAGATATGGCTAGTGCCTGATTCTCTCTAGTTGGCAGTTTTCAAAGAGATAGCATAATTTCAATCCCATCGTACAGTGAATATAATCAATCAATTCTATTTTTAATGGGTTTAAGTCTGCTTGATATCGTTAAGCAGATCTTCACATATATGAGAAAATAGAGATCTAAGTGTTTTTGGAAATAATGTTACTAATGAAAAAATCAAATGCATATTTCTTGGGATGCAAATATACACATTAGACACTTCTTTCTTCAGAAATAACTCTTATTCTCAAAGGAGGACAACTTCACACATTTCTGAATGAGTGTTTCATAGGATAATTATAAAAGTGTATTTTCTTCCTTTTTCTCCTTCCTTTGCATCCTCTTCATTTTTCCTACTGCATCTTCATCATGAAAGAGGAATGTTTAAAATTCACAGGTGAGTTAACCCACTTCAAAATATTAAATAGAGGGAGAAGATGCTCCAGGTTTATAAGAGTATTGAATGAAGCAAGCCTTTTAGTCTTGTGGTACCATTCAAGGGAGACACTGACAAAGCTGATGGGGTGGTTGACTCTGTTATGCTAGGCATGAGCTATAGAATCCAAATCTCTATGAAGGAATGAAAGAAAATGAAGTTCATATGGGCATAAAGTTAACCATGTATGTTTTTGTTTTATAATCTCATTAGTGTCTCTGGTTTACTCTGTGAAAAAGGTTCTATATAATACTGGCATGGGAATGCTAAAGGATTCAAGTCCAAGAGGTTGTATACCAAATCCCACCATCTACCAATTATTTTCTGGCTGGACAAGTTTGAAGAAGATTCTTAAAGTCTTTGTGTGTTATGTTGGTTTTATTGTAAATAGATAGGAAGCATGTGAGTCTAACTCAAGAGTCCTTATGAAGAAGCCATTAGTAAGAATAAAATTCAAAATATGGTATGACATGAAGCTCAGGGCAAGTGCTTGAAGGATACTGGTTTCTTGATTGGTAGCCTGGCACCTTCCATGAAGCTTTAGAAATGCAAGTCCTAGCCCTTTTCTCATGTCAAAACTAATGGAATTGGAAGAATCAAGGTAAATATATACCTGATACAACATCCCAGATAACATTGCAAAGAAACAGGAAACCAAAATCCCCCCAGAAAGGAAAGCAAGAAGAGAAGATGGAAGAATGTTCTTTGAGGAATACAGTAGCATGAACAAAGAAGTTCACACAAATGCCATTTATAGGCATCAGGTGTCAGCTGCAAGCAATGCCTAAAGGTAGATGTAAAGATGCACAGATAATTGTGGCTGAAACATCTAGACTTGAGAATGGATGGAAGTATTGAGGTGACCCTGAAAAAGGATGACTAACCTCCTGGTGGGTAATGACACATCTGTATCTAAACAAAACATTAAGGCATCAAAATAGGTACTTTGTGAGTCAAACTCAAGAAGAGATTCCTCAAACACTAAGGGAAAACACAAGGAAGGAAGGATATTTTGGGAAGATTAATCATGTTTGAAGAAAGTGGTTTGTATTTATTACTATAAAATGGCCTTATGATTCAGCTTTTCCCATCAGGAAGTACCCATGTCCCTTACTGAGTTCTATCTGTTGTGTTACTCAGTGACAAATGACACACATTTTCCTTCATGTAGATGCACTTGTTCTTTGGTAAGAATAAAGTCAACCATGTTTCCTTTCATTCATATATATATATATATATATATATATATATATATATATATATATATATATATGTACTGGGTGTTGTGGCACATGCCTTTAATTCCTGCATTCAGGAGGCAGAAGTAGAATTGCTGTGAGTTTGAGGTTATCCTGAGACTACAAAGTGAATTCCTGGACAGCCTGGGCTAGAGTAAGACCCTACCTCAAGAAACAAAATGAAAAAAATATGGATCATTTTATATATTAAGAAGAAACTGCATGGACACAACAGATGTTGGTTCAATGATCTCTCCCTTCCCTGCCCCATTCCACTCAGGGCCCTCCTGAGTGGGATTACTGATATTTATCATGTAGTTGTAGGTTATGAGTTGTAAGAGCAGCACTCCGTCATTGTGGGGAGGACTGTGCCTCTGGATATTCCTCCCTATCCTGTGCCCTTACATTCTTTTCACTGCCTCTTCCACAAACTTCCCTGAACCTCAGTGGGTATGATTTAATTCTACTTTAGTTTTGAGTTCTCAGCAGCTTCTGGATTTTATCTTTGGTGCATTTCTAGCATTCTCAGTGTCTGCCTGCATTACCCTGGCCCACGTTATAAGGCTCACTTTGAAAGCAACACCCTTGCACATATCACCAGTTCCTCTGTGGTTTCACTTAGGCCCTAGCTGCTGTGAGATGGTGGTTCATCTCCTGTCATAGATTCAGCTATGTCTTCTTGTCTTGTTGATGGAATATGGTTATACTCAGTTATCACTGTTTTCTGAAAAGAAAAAAAAAATCACATTCTCCAATTGAGAGTGAGATCAGGATAGGTTAAAGTTAATAGCATTGTTAATTTAGATTCTGATGGGTGTAGCTTCATTTTTGGATGAAGACTAGTAGGAGCTTCTTATTGGAGTCCGTTCTGTTGGTATCAATGGGGTTCTGACTTGGTTTCTAGTTCCAGTTATGAGTTACTTTCCACTGAGTGACAATTATAGCCAAAGAGCCATTAATTGCCCACCTAGGCTGTGTACCACTATTTCACAGGTGTGTACATCTTGTCAGATTGGTTGTTTTCATTTAGTAGTGTCCTCTGCTGGCTCATGATATTGTTCACTATTTTCCCTGTGCCACTCATGTAGGGCTTTTCAGAACTATACAGGCTAACCATCTGGGCACCGGTTTCCTTTAAGATTCAGCTTGATCTCTTGATGTTCTGCATCAGCAGTGTGTAGTGTCTTTACTAATAGGGTTTTACTTTATACCTCTTGTGAGTAATCAAGTTCTCTAACAGAACCATGTCTTGTTTGGGAGACCTTGTAGGTCTCTCTGGTCAACAGTTAAACATAGATTATAACCAATTATTGGTACTAGGAGTTGTGGGTAGGAGCCATATGTTTTATGGTCAGGTTTCACCCCACCCTACCCAGGGCCCTTCATGCCAGATGATCTTTCCATGCTTCCACTGAAGGTTATATCTTTTAGTCTGCTATCCAGGAAGAAGGTTTCTATGATGCCAATTTATTTTGGATTTGGTTTTGTGTATATCTCTCATATGCCTCCCACTCCTGACCTCCTCAAGCCCTTCTTGTCTGTCTGTTGATTTGTCTGTCAGAAATGCATGAAACTCAAGCTGTGTCAACTTCAGAACCACAAATAAGGGAGCACATGTGGCATTTTTCTTTCTGTGCTTCTTTGAATTTGCTTACTATGATCTGCTCCAAGTTTGTCTACTTTTTTTTTAATTAATTATTTATTTATTTGAGAGCGACAGACACAGAGAGAAAGACAGATAGAGGGAAAGAGAGAGAATGGGCGGGCCAGGGCTTCCAGCCAGTGCAAACGAACTCCAGACGAGTGCGTCCCCTTGTGCATCTGGCTAACGTGGGACCTGGGGAACTGAGCCTCGAACCGAGGTCCTTAGGCTTCACAGGCAAGCGCTTAACTGCTAAGCCATCTCTCCAGCCCAAGTTTGTCTACTTTTATAAAGGGCCAATCACAGTGAGTTGTAAAATTATGAAAGCTGATTCACTCAAAAGCAGCTACAAATTGAGAAAAAGTACAAATGGAAAACTATTCTTGTCTATTAGATGCTGGGAAACTACAACAGGATTTGTCTTTTGAGGAGGTCAGAGTGGGCTAGAGGTTGACATTTCATATGCATCTATGAAGCCATTTCTGGGCAGGCTGTGCAGCCTTGGACATACCTGACTGCTTGTGCCTGTGTATATTCTAAAGAACACAGATTTGAGACACATTGACTTGAATTACTTTTATCATTCATGTTGTATTCAAAGTTTATCCCTGCTCTGAGTATCAGTGTACTCATATGATTTTTTTTTCAAAAATAGTATTCACTACCTATATTAACAAAAGACAGCTTTGAGAGAAGGAACTACTTTGCAATCAGACATAAAGACAGTGATCTTACAAAATAGATGTCTGATCCAACTTTTTTTTTTCTGAGTTTCTTAATTGAAATACATCATTCCATGCTATGTTTTAGCTGTCTAAAATTGCTAATAAGTAAATTAAGTATATATATTTGTATTCAGAATAGTATCTATGTAAGTTATAATGGTATATATTTAATATGACATCATTAATATCTTTAATATGGACATGAAACACAAGTAGTTAATAGTACACATAAATTGTATGAATTTTTCTTGTCACTGTACAGTGTAGAGTAGCTTTCCTCTCTCAGAAGGCCATCTTCCTTCTAAGACCACACACACACACACACACACACACACACACACACACACACACTCAAATACATATGGGAGTACCACTGCATAGAAGATTCTGAGGTCTGGTGATGCCAAGAGATGATCAGCATTGACATTCTCTCATTATTCCTGTTAGATTTTGACCACATTACTCTAACCTAAGCATAAGGAAACTGGGAAATAAAGACTAAATATGTACCAAGATGGAAAATGAGACAGTTGTTGAACATACATTTCCATTTATGTATTATTTCACTTCATTGTGAGAAAAGAATGCTGCAAGAAAGCACCTATTATGTATGCTTTACAAACAGTAACAGAGGTTTGGAGCTAATACATGATATTCCCTAAGTCATAAAACTAGCAATAGACAGGCTCTCATACTTGAACTTACCTTTAATCACCCACATTTTTAATTGGAAGCACAGACAGATGATTTTAGAGGGAGGTTCACATTCACTTTTAAGTGAAGTAGATGGCATTATCATTATCCAAAGAAATATTACAATATTTAGGATTGTAGACAGTTTATTTTCAATGTTTAGAATCCAAGAACTCTGAATAAATCCTCTAAGAAGTCTGCTTCTTTTAAAATAAATTCAAAGAAAAATTACTTTGAATTACATTGTGTGATAAATAAATTCTTTGTACACTTAAGGGCTGTAAGTTGAGATACAGTGTGATAGTTAAGGTGTTGTCAACTTGATCTGTTCAGGAATTCACAGAAATCTCTTTTTGGTGGTTCTCCGTGGTTGCTTCCAAGAAGGATTAACTGAAGGAGGAAGTCCTTCCCCTAGGGTGAGCCCTTCTGCCACAGTGAGCAGCCCCTTCAGAGGGGGAATTTATATAAGGGAGCTCTAGGTGAAAAGAGCCTTCCTTCCTTCCTTTCTTCCTTCCTTTCATCCTTCCACTTGGCTACTTGACACCTTCCAGAGAGGACTGAAGACCAGTGTCAACTGAAGACCCGAGTGGATTGAAAACTAGAGGCTCTTCAGGAAGCATACAGTCTTTTAGTGCAGGATGGGGACTGCTGAGGCATCTGGCCACATGGACTGGGCAGCAATTGGGTTCCTTGATTCTTAGGCCTGCAACCGCTATTGGGCTACCATAAACTAATCCAGTAAATTCCCTTTTTAATATAATTCACTCTAGCAATTCTGTTCCTCTAGAGAGCCCTGACTAATACTTACAGTGTGGCTATAGACCCTGTTATACAAGTGATTGTTAGTGGAAAAAAGAAAACACAATTAAGTAGAGTAAGAGAGCAAAAGGCAATTGGGGTTGATTTTTAAAAGATTGGGATTTATGAAAATTATTATCTACTGGTTATAATGCTGCATTCAGAAATTTTCACATAAATATCCACATCTTTCAGGAAGCTAGTTAAAATACACTAATGATGAGCCTTAAGACATTCTTTCTATAGGAAAATATCCTCCATGTCTTTAACTTTCCCATGGCATCTGGGCTACACACCAGCAGAGTGGTGACTGCTGGATAGCTTATACCACTCCAAAGTCTTTGTGGAAAACCCATGTCCAGAAACAGAGGCAGTTTCCATTTATAGGAGCACTTCAGCAGACAGCCCTGGACTCAGCATCCTCATTCATAAGCTCTGAATTCCCATTAATTTCCTTGGCAGTCAAACCTCATCATTAGCTCATTGGCACATGCATTCTTTGCAGTCACCTTATATGCCAAAGCTAGTGAATTACATGATGCTAGGACTGGAAGGAACCATAAAAATCATTTTGACAAAGGATTAATTAATTGAGGCATGGCCACCTAGTCCAGTGTATATAAAAATCCTTCATACATCCTTCTTCCCACCTATATATCCATTTATCGAAAATGCAATTAGTTCAATGTATATCAGATTCTGGCTGGATATTTGATGTACACTTGTACATAGAACAGAAGTGTTCCCTACCAGCTTGAAGTTAACAGTCCATAGTAGAGAGATCTTTTTTATAAAGTAGTCTAAAGTGAAATATAACATTATATCTCATGATGAGAATTATGGACGTAACCATTAGCGTGGCGTGAGAACACAACAAAGGACCCAGTATAATCCACCAATAAACCACATGGCAAAACAAAGGATTTTGTTTTATCACAGAGCTTTGTTTTTTGTCATTTAATTCACTATGTGAAGTGAAATAATGACAGGCACAAATCTCTTGGTATCCTTCCCTCAGTGATTCATGCAATCAAATGATGCTGTGTCCATCCCAAGCCTTGAAGATGCTTTGATCTCTTGAAACCTGAGTTGACATATCCAAATTCTGCAGGAAAACACATGCAGAGGTGCTTTTAGGCTTCATGTGGAAAACAGAGACTACTGACCAAAGCCTTCTAGGCTTCCTCAAAAAGGTGCTATCCACACTACAGTAGACATCACCTGAATACCATCTTGTCCCAGGTAGTGAGACGTGGAGGGGAAGAATTGCCCACTTAAACTCTGCTCAAATGTCTGACCCATAATATCATGTACTCTAACAAAAGAGTTGTTTAGTTTGGAGACTGTTTCAAATGTGGCAATATTTTGCCAGAATATTGTACATTCTGTTCTTCATCTTGCCTAGGAAGCTTTGTTATTTCAGCACCAGAGGTTTACATAGATACACTCAGTAAAGACACACTTCGTATTTATGCTAGAAGCACTGGGGATAGACATAGGGAGAAACAGATACTGTACTTTATTAAAAACATATTTTGGAAATAGAACTTAATTTGGATTGCAGTCTTGCCACTTACCAGCTGAATCATTCTAAGAAAGTTTCTTGACTTCTCAGATTTCTTTTAATATATGAAGATTTGGAGTTAAAATGACAAATACTTAATGTCATGTATATATATGTACACATATATATACATGGTAGATATCAACTATAAAATATATGGGAAAAGTTTACTAAAAATTTTTGGCATATAAAGCATGCCCAGTACTATGGTTACTTTTTATAATTTCTACTCCAAAATGCAAGCTTGGTTATTAAGAATTTTGTGAGCTGGTCGTGGTGGCACACTTTAATTCTAGCACTCGGGAGGCAGAGGTAGGAGGATTTCCATGAGTTTGAGGCCATCCTGAGAATTAAGAGTTAATTCAAGGTCAGCCTGGGCTAGAGTGAGACCCTACCTCGAAAAACAAACAAATAATAATAATAATTTTGTGGAAGATTTGGAGAGGTAGAAAACATGAGTGAGCATAAAGAACGCTACTGTGAAAGAAAACACAGGGCATATCTTACCATCTCAGGAAAATTGAAGAAAGATAATTGTGCATGGTAAGTAAAGAGCCTTAGTGCTGAACAGCTAGCAGCAGTTGAACAAGTTACAGGGAAGAGCTGAGCATGGTGCCTGTGCAAAATGCCAAAGGAAGAGAGTCTTTTGGAATGCCAACTCTAGTGTATTAATTCTGCTTCTTATCCAGTCTTCTTCTGGAAGAGACAAACATGAAATATCTCCCTGCTGGAAAGTTTTAGCACAAACTGTGGAGACAAACTGGGCCCATGGAATGATATCACCCACAGTTAAGGGTAGTCTTTACACCTTCATTTACCTAATCAATATAATCTCCAACAGATTCCTGGAGGCCAAGCTAATCTACATGCTCTATCACAGGATAGTCTAGTACCATTCAAGAATTCATTATCATCAGTATAAACCATCATACATATGCATATGTTCAATGAGATTAGAAAGAGGTGGGAATCATGAGACAATGTACATATTAAAAGCAGAAGTTTTATATGAAGAGTTTATGCTCTGAAAATAAAATTTATGATCTGAAATTTATAGTCAGTAGACAGTTTTAAACAGAAGCTTAGAAACAACTGAAGAAAGATTTGCTAAAACATAAAGTTATGCCCAGAGGCATAACAAATTAGTTCAAAGATTTAGAAAACATGAAAGGAAGGAACAGGGAAAGGGACTAATAAGGGTGTTCTGATCCAGCCAAGGATAACAAACTGTATGTTCTGGTTGCTGATCTCTCATTATGAGATGGATTGATTGGAAGGTCGTAGAAAGCTTTATTATGCAGAACCTTCTCTACCCGATTGTTGTCTTCTGCTCTTTGCCATTACTTTACCCCAGGCTGCTTAGACTCCCCCTCCTTCTCCATCCATCCACTGCATTCTTCCATTCTTCCTACTACAGAGTGACAGGTCCACTGTGACTGAGGCAGGGATCCAATGCTAAGGGAGACAGGGGAAATTCCAAGAACCACTGGAACACCTCAAGTAATAATGCACGTCCTGAGAAAGCATGCCAGCACGTTTCTGGAGTCTTCTGAACTACACACAGCTATAAATCTTTTTATGTCATAATGTTCCCAGTTTTGTTCTTGTACAAAAAATAAAAAAAAAAAAATTAAAGCAGAATTTAAGTAGAGATCCAAGTTAAAGATGATCTAAGTAAATAGCTCTTTTTCTTTCAACCTGCCAGGATCTACAGACAAATTCCACAAGTGAAGCTGTTTGGTCATTCCTCAGTTAGTTATTTATGGAGCTGTTGTCATTTAAATAATTTTTACAAGAATTTATGAGAATTTAAACCAAGGTACTATTTGAAACTGTGCCTTATGGACAACATAAATGATTGTGGACCATTGTCCTTATTTCCATATCTGTTTGTACAACAAATTATATTTCATAACCAGAGATATCCTATACATATTCAATTTTCTTTGTGTGACATGTCCTTAGGCCCTAGATATATGAATGAGATATATGAATGCATGCTGGCATGGCCTGGGAATGCATGGCAGGAAGAGGGTTTGTTATCTCTTGTGGGGACAAGCAGGATCAATTTGAAGAAAAGTTATGGACACTGGTAATGGTTTTATTATACCTGCCAAGGTCTTCATGATAAAAAGCATCCCACAGAGATGAAAACAAATTGTTAGGAATGATGCCTGAGACTGTGTTATGAACTAAAATTTGCCACCCCCACTTCCAAGTTCTTATGCTGAACTTTTACTCTTCCATGCTTAGTTAGTTCGAATGTTAATATGTACATATATATTTTTTTTTGCCTTTTACTTTTTGTGATGAATGGGTATGGTAACTAGAATTTCATACTTGTTAGGTAAGCATTCTGCCACTTGGATATCTCCAACCTTCTTTTGCTTGTAATTCTGAGAGAGGGTCTATTAAATTTCCTGTTCTAGGGCTGGAGAGATGGCTTAGCAGTTGAAGGCACTTGCTTGTAAAGTCTTCTGCACTGAGTTCCATTTCCCAGCAACCTACATAAATCCTGATTCAAAAAGTGGCATAAGAATCTGGCATTCCATTTGCTGAAGCAAGAGAGAGATCCTGGCATGCACACATATGCAAATAAATAAGTTATTTGTTTTTAAAAATTAAAAAAAAAATCTATGCTAGCCTGAAACTCATTCTGTAGCCAAGTCAGGTCTTGAACTTGCAATCTTCCTACTTCACCTTCCATCTAAGGCCTATGTGGCCATGCCAAGCTTGAATTTGTTCTTTAAAGAGGCAGTTAAAACAAAGTCAGTCAGCCATGCCCTAGTCTTATGTGGCTGATTTTATGGTAAAAGGAAGAGATAAAGCCAAGAAAATAGAAAGGCTAGGGCTGGCCTGTGCAGATGTGGACAGAAAGTGACAAAGGAGAGAGTCCTCTGTGGATGCAGAGCCTGAGTGTGATGTTGGACTTCTAGCTTCTAGATGTGAAACAAAGTTAATGTCAGTTGTCCAAACAACTTAGTCTGCCCAGTTTGTCATAATTTGTCATGGCAGACTAAGACAGAAGTTGACAGCATATGTCTGTCAAGGGCTTAGAGAGGTGTGGGGATGTCAGTATGAGAGTCATTATGTTGACCACAGGGCCCAGCAAAAGCCTGGAAATGGAGACTTCATTAGAGCCAGGGCTGAATCTTAGATCCACCTCAAACTACTGTCAAATGACTACCTGGCACAAAAGTCAATCTCAGACTTTTATACGGGGAGGGTGTTACTGAAATTATAAGATCCTGGAATTTCCCTGTTGTTTCTCTAAAACAGTTGTATTTGTCCTGATAGGTCCTTCTCACTCATCCACTGAGAGCCTACTTAGTGCCTAGCACACTATTAGTTTTCTCATCACTGGTAATCACTATGATGGAGTAACTGATAGACACAACTTGGGGGAGGAAGAACTTATTGTGGCTTACAGTTCAGGTGATATATTCCATCATGGTGGTGAAGCAGTTGGTGTCCCTGGTAGCGGGAAAGCCATGATGGTTACATTGTGTCAGAAAACAGGGCCAGACTGTGAAAGGAGTAGCACTATAACCATCAAGGCCTATTTCACCAGCTATCCACTTCCTCCATCTAGGTTCCCCAACCTCCTCAAACTGTACCATCAGATGGAGATCAAGTATTAACCAACTTCTCCAAGGGATGTTTCACCTTCAAGCAACAAACCAAAAGACATTGATTAAACACCCACGATGTGCCCCTGTCATTCTAGGCTGTTAAAAAGATGGCGCTGTGATGGATACATGAAAGCCTGCATTCTTTTTATTTAATTTTTTTTTTAATATTTTTTGTTCATATTTTATTTATTTATTTGAGAGCGACAGACACAGGGAGAAAGACACATAAAGGGAGAGAGAGAGAATGGGCGCGCCAGGGCTTCTAGCCTCTGCAAACGAACTCCAGACACGTGCGCCCCCTTGTGTATCTGGCTAATGTGGGACCTGGGGAACCGAGCCTCGAACCGGGGTCCTTAGGCTTCACAGGCAAGCGCTTAACCGCTAAGCCATCTCTCCAGCCCAAGCCTGCATTCTTTAGATACGGTTTTATGTTCACCTTACTGAGAGAGTACAAGCTGTGAAAGCACTGGGCTCTACTGCCACCTCAAACTTGGCATCGAAAGAATGATCAATCAAAAGTATTTAGTTCTACCATAAACTCAGATTTTTAATAGTAAGGCTGGGATATCCTGCAAATGTAATTTTAACTGAAGGCCTTGAGAAAATCTTGTTAATTTGGAAGTTTTAAGTGAAAGTTTGAGCACTCAAGCAGAGCACCCCAAGAATGGAGGAGAACCTGAGCACTCACTTCTCTTCCATACATTATAGCAAGAAAGAGCATATGCCTACCATGAAAGAAATGAAAGACACAAAGAAAATAGTCCCAAGTAGTTTTAGAGCTGTGGACATAGAAGTGCCTCAGCCAGCCAGCACTCTTGAGCTTGATGCTTGGGTCATCCAACTACATCCTTCGTTATCTACCTTCTCTTCCCAAAAGTGAGGTAGTTGTACTAAACCTGGAGTGTACTATTACCTGTTGCTGTGAGCAAATTCCTGAAGAGAAGAAACTAACGTGTGATTTATTTTGTCTTATAGTTCTGTTCTCCATAAAGCAGGGGAAGGCATAGCAGTGGGGACAAGAAGTGGCTGGTGGCCGTGCATCCAGTCAGGAAGAGAGTGAAGAGTGCTGGTGCTCAGCTATGATTCTTCTTTTAAAATGATCTAGAACTCTCAGCCCATGAAATGGCACACCCTCATCTAGGGCATTCTTCCTACTTCAATTATCCTAACCTAGGAAGTGCATTATTAACATACCCAAAGAATTGTTTACATGAGAGTATTAAATTCCATTCCCAATTGACAATAACCATCACAGGTGTATCCCTTGTCAACTTGAAAATCAAACGCATCACATTTAAGCCACAATTTTCCACTTTTGTTCCCATAATCTCAGGATCCTTACTTTTAGTTTCTATACTTTTAGATTTCATATATTTATAAAATTGAAGAATATCAAGAAAAGAGGTTGAAATATTCCTCAGAATATGACAACATGTCAGAACATGAGAATGTCTACCACATTTTATTTGGTATCACTGTTCAGCAGAGCGTATCTAATAATACATACAGGACCCAATAACCAACAACATCTCAGATTGTAACCTCTGGAAAGGGCAATGTAAACTATTTTAGAAGATTCAAAAATTGAAAGCATAGCTTATAAATTGGTGGTCCCTGGACTGAATTTGACCCATGGCTTTTTTTTTTTTTTTTTTTTTGGACTGTAATGTGTGTTAAAAGAATTTTGGTCAGATGCCAGCATTGGGAAGTGGTGACATTCATATAAAAGTCCAGATTTCTCTTTTAAAAATGAGTATCTGGCAACATTGCCTGCCAACGATTGATGGGAAGCACTCATCTTTGAATTCGAGTGTTTCAGTATTCTCCCAGCATTCAGTATTCAATTAAGTTACTTGCCTAGTCCTCAATGGCATTTAGGTTTGAGATCCCTGTTATAAATCATGTTCTATGTGACTTGGTATGTGTGATGATTAAATTCTGGTGTCAACTTGATCTGATTAGGAATCCACAGACATTCCTTTTGGTTGGGTCTCTAAGGTTGTTTCCAAGAAGGAATTGCTGAAAGAGAAAGTCCTTTCTGTGGAGTGAGGCCTTCCCTAGCAGTGAACAGTCTTCTTAGTAGTGGTGGGCTTTATGTAAAGGAGTTCTTGGAGAAAAGAAATGCTTCCCACCTGGCAGCTTGTGTTGCTTATTGGTGAGTACCTTCACATGTACTGGCATCTATCCTGATTGGCTGTCCTTCCTTGGCATTGAAACCAAGTTTCCATAGACAGCAGACCACAGGCTTTCTAGAAAGCCCCCAGAACTTCAGTGCTAGAGTGGGACTGCTGAGGCATCCAGATACATGGACTGAGTAGCTACGGGGTTCCTTGACTCTCAGGCCTGCAGACTGCTATTGTTGGACTGCGCTTAGCTAATCCAGTGATTTCCATTTTACATTTTAGTAATATTGATTCTGTTCCTCTAGAAAACCCTGACTAATACAGTGTGTTTGCCCCATTTCGCAAATGGGTCATGGTTTCTTCAGCCATTTGTATAAACATTTGAACTGATTAAGTACTGGGCATATGCAAGAATGACGCTGCTCATGGTATGCTTAGTTAGCTTGCTGTATCCCACTCATTTACTGAGGAGGTACTTGGAGTACTGGAACAGGGTACTTTTTTTCCTCCACGAAACCAGAGATTTACTCAGACTGGAGTAAGGTTAAACCATGAACAACAAAATACCAGAGAGACAATGGTGGAAGTCTGGATAACATTCTTCTCCCGACAAATGACAATGTTTCAATGTTGGGAACTTCAAGAGAAAACAAAGCGACTATTGATAACCAGAGTTATGGTTAAACCATCCTTGTGATTGACAAGATTTTTAATTATGCACACGTATCCTGCATAACTGATATCAAACAATATAACAATAACATGCTGAATCAACTAAAGCTTATTCTGCAATAGGCATGTGTTAGGGGCTTTAATCGTGCTTCTTGTTTTAGTATATCCATGCATATGTGCAGTACAACATGATCATAGTCCTCTCCCACAGTCCTTCTGAATCCCTTCTTGTATGCCGCCTACACTGAGTCCCTTCTTTCCACCTACTCCTGTTTTTTAACACACCTAAAACTTTTAATAAATAAAATAAAAGTACATATTTTATCAAAATAAGTTAGTAATAATAATAAATTATTTTTAATTTTTGTGCTGGTGATTGAACCTAGGAATTTTCAATTGCTAAGCAATACTTCTTATCCTCAGTCCCTTTACTTTTTGTTGATTTTGTTTATTAGTTATGGACACAGTGTGTATACAGCCATGTTGGTACCACTGTTAACCTCCTTCCTGTCCTTGACCCTCTGCAGGGACCCTCTGTGTAGGGGAATGTGGGTGATGCATTGTGGGGTTAGCCATCAGTTACTCCTATCTCTAATTTTTGACAATTTTTATGCATATACAAAATGAATTTAGATTATAGTTGCCTCTCTGTCTTTTCTTTACCCCTTAACTCCTTTCTCTGACCTCTTTCTCCCTCCAAGTCCCACTACTATTTTTAACTGATTATGAATTTCACTGTATTCACCTATGAGGTGTTGGTCATATTCCCATTAGTTATACTCATATGCTCGCTCCCCCAACCCCAATCTGCTGAGGGCCCTTCACAGTAAAGTTGATGGTGTCATGAATGTATCAGTCAGTTTCTGTGGTGGAGGTGGCTCTTACATCTTTCTGTACCCTCTTAAGTAATGTTCCCTGAGACTTTGTGGGTGTGTTATATGGCTACTTTAATAATAAGCTATGCAATTTCTGAATTTCTGTTTTAAGGCATTTTAAGTGTCCTCAATGTCTATTGCCATTTTTGTGGAGCTTGGTGTCAGCCTAACAGTGAGTGCAACATGCATGTTCAGAGCATCACATTTTCTGTAATGTCTCATGGGTCCTGGCCGATGGGATGGAGATGGGTTGTCTTCTGCTAGGCAGGCAGATATTGTTTCTTATTACAGTTTTGAATATTGGTTCACTGTGGTTTCCACAACTTTCTAGAAAACAACCAAAAGTGATAGTAGCATGGGTTACCAAAGGTACAGTGGTGAGCAAGGCAGGATGAGGACAGGACATAATTATCATATACATAAAAACAGTTCTCATGTGGCAAAACCTCAATTAACTGAGCCATCTCCCCAGTTCCACATGTAGCATTTTTATTTAGGACACAAAATAGAGGAACCCAAAGTGACTGAGTTGAATTAGATATTATATCTTCATACTTTTCCAATCACATTTTAAAACAAACATTTGATTCATATTCAGTTTCCTTCCCTCACACTGGACTATAAGCATTGCAAAGAAAAAGTGAAGTATATTCTGCTTAGTGACACAATACTGGTGACCTGACCCATACCTTATACAAAATAAATGTTAAATGTTTATCTGTGGATAATTAACCCCAGATATAAAGATAGAAACATGGACAGAACTTTCAAGCAAGGATTTGGACTTCAGTTTTGCCCAGCAGAGTTAAGAGTGAACTGTGTAATATTTCCCACAAGCAGATCAATTTTTTGCTGGGACAGCTTAAGTCAATAATACTGGTAGAAAATTAAGTCACATGTTTGCCCCTGGTATAAAGTTATGGATTTCTGGCAAATACAATCACCATTTTGGCTGTCAAGCCTATGGAGTGTGTGTGTGTGTGTGTGTGTGTGTGTGTGTGTGCTTATCCCCTGAAATTATTGTTTCCATGGAAAAACAGTAAAGGGCCTAGGGAGGGGAGAGTCAAGGAAAGACTTGGATATCCAGTTTTCATTAGAAGTCACCAACAGAATTTCCATATTCAAGGAAAATCCTTAAGAAGCATCACCAATGGCAATAGCTGTGGGAATAATGATAACAGTAATTATAATGACATGTAATAGTTGAATCCTATTAAAACTAAAATCAGCAGGAATTTTCTTGAGCCCTTAGTATAAGTCAAGGACTTTTGTTGGGTATTTCTTTCTTTCCTTCTTTTCTTTTTCTTACCTTTTTCCCTCCCTTGCTTGCTTCTGTTTTTCAAAATTCTTCCATTCAACTATAATGATATTTACATTCATAGACAAAATACCTAACCTGAGAAAGAACCAAAGATAACTCGCTCAAAATTAAACATCTTGAAAATGAAAAATCTACAATTTACATTCATGAATGTGAGGTGTCAATCATTCTTTGAATTTTTTTTTACTATCTTGCCAGAGAGTCTTTGAGAAGAGTAATTTTATTTCCCTTTTAATTTAATTTTGTCAAGTAGAGAACTATAGACCTTGTTCCACAGTTAAAATATTGTTAAAATATTGAAATTAGTGCATCAAATCATAAAGTTTATATCTGATTAGGCGATTAGAAAAATACAGTTTATTTGCGTACCTAGAACAAGAGGTTGGCAATGACAGTGACCTGAATTCCAGTCACTGAGTCTGTAATACTCTGCAGTTTGACTGTGATGAACAAGAAAAGCAGTGCAAGTAGAGCCCGTCCTCTGCAAGGCAGGCAGCATCCACTATCTTCTCTCCTTTTTCTCTTTGAGTTCTGTCTCCAACTATCCATATCACCATTCCAGATAATACCTAATGTTCCTCTCAAAACCTCAAAGCTTTCATGTCCCACCACATATCACATAGTTCTTTTAACTTTTCCCATCAATCAATTCTTCCAGCTCCCTCTCCACAGAGTGATTCAATGTGTCTTTTCTCCTGTTGGAGGAATGCAAAGATGGGAAATTTTGCTGTACTCATAGAAAATGGGTGAGAAGCAACTGGCAACACAGAAGGAGCTGAGGCACTCCTGAGAGCGGACTGGTTTGAGAACTGACTTCCCAGGGCTCAGGTGGTCCTTTACACGCACAGCACTGGGAAGGATCCCAGCAGACTGGTTTTCTGGATCAGTCAGGGCAGTATATTGCAGGTGAACGTGCTTCATCTTTCATGTCCCTTCTGACACACTGCCTTGAACGACCAGGACATTTCCTCCTTACACTTTGTCAAATGTGGTTTCAATCAGCTGTGACCACACAAAACCCAAACGTTAAGATTTTTTTTTTCATTCCTTTCCTGAGCAGCTTTGCAGGAACCTACAGGAGACTGCATTGAACCTCAAGTTGCACAGAAGCAAATGAAAACCAAATGTGTTATAAGATACATGCTGCCCACGTGTTTATATTCCCAAACAGGCAATGTGCCCACTGTTGCCAGAGAAACAGGGGGTGTACCTACCCATACCTAACCAGTTCTCAGTTTGCTACTTGCAACCCATGGTCCATGGAGACCTTCTGAATATGCAGGTATCAGCACTTCTCCCCACATCTCCTTCACTGTTTTAAGCTTTACAGAACTACTCAGAAGTCCCATAAATACCCCAGTCTTGACTCTTTGTGCCTTTCTTTTCCATTCCTTTGGTCCAAGTGACAAGTCCTACTATCTTCCACCACATCTCAGTACTGTCCAATGAGGACATATTCTCTAATCCCCTTGACTTATTTCATTGCCTCTCATTGGGATTTTCACAGCTGCTGAAGGTTTGCATAGAACACTATTTCACAGACTTAGTATGTTGTAGCTATGTAAACATTTTCCCATTAGACTGCAAGGAGCTTGAGGGCAGAAGAATAATTTGGGGTCAGGGAGTTAGCAGAGTGTATAAGATTGTTTGCTGTGCAAGCATAGGGACCTGTGTTTGATCCCCAGCACCCACATAAAATGCTGGGGATGGGTACACATGCCTGTAATCCCAGTGCTAGAGCTGGGGGAGAAATAGGAGGGTCATTGGAACTCCCTGGTGTAACAAGGCTTAGTCAGATATTTATTTCAAAGAAATGAGACAGAAGAGCAATAGAAAAGGACACTTGATGTCCTCCTCTGACCTCCATAAGGGTATGCATGGAACATGTGCCCCTGTATTCACATGAACATACCATACACATAGATTCCACACACCAAGAACATCCCCACATTTGTACTTATCTCTATAGTCTTATAAAACTGTGCTTAACTCCTATTTAAGCACTTCAAATGACATATAAATAAAATCACAATGACTTGAATTTTGATAGACTGCAATAAGAATCTAGCCACTACTATTTACCCTCTAGTGATGATGGGTGATGGTGGGAAACTCAGTTCTCTGAGGTCTCAGTCTTCTACTCTATAAACAGGAGGAACAATGCAAGACATGGAATTGTTTTAAGGACTACATGAGGTAATGCTAGAAACTGCTCAGGATAGTTCTTGGCATACAGAGAGGATCATCATAAGTACTACAGCATTCACTGTACCGCACTGTAAATATTTCATAGACAGGGGAGTGGTGAACATGAGGCATGATGGCAAATAGTTCTAACCAAATGTATCAATTCCAGAATTTTGCCTTAAACACCATTGACCCAGGAATAACTCTTGAGGCTTTAAGGTGTTCATAAAGACTTTATTAAAATTATTTTAACCTGGAGTGGTTGCCAGACATGCCAGGGAGCTGAGGTTTACCACAAGGAGCCATGTCCTCCCACACATCCCCGCCTCTGTCAGAGCCACAGAGGGGCCTGGGCTGGTGGCCAAGGGAACATACTCCTCACTCAAACCTGTACACTGACGTGTTTTTCTGCAAACTGAAAGAAAGCTTCAGCTGTTTGGTTTTGTTGGTGACACTGAGTCTCAAAGCTTAAAAATGTCTACAAACACCCACCTGACACCAAAATCTTGGTCTGAACTTAATTCCAGAGCAGTCTGACCTTGTGCTTCCCTACAGAGATGGAATCCCTGGCTTACATCACTTGTCATATAGGTAGGGATGTTTTTGGAGCCCCTATTGATGCTATACCCTGACAAACAAGAGGTGTCCAGGCTTTCTTTGGAGAAACACAGACAGTCTCACTGAGTATTCAATCTTGCAAGAAGAATACAGGCCCCAGAACTGGCAGGTATGCTTTGTCTTTCCTGGTGGATCTGAAGTTCCATTCATCATGAGGGTGAGGGAGCTCCCTTTTCAAAGAAGCTTCCTCTTCTCTCTCAATGTCCATGTTTGCTGCCAAGAAATGCCCCTTCCTGTTGCCCAACACAAGGCTGGTTGTCTTCTCATCACTGTGGATCACAGGCCTAGTGATTCATTCTTACTCTACTTCAGGGAAATAATGTTTTGGTTTCTCGGGAGTAGGTTCTATGTGAAGATCCAAGTTGTAAGCATGTGCATGGGCATCTGATGTCCACTTTGTGAAGCCCAGAGTCTTTCCCTTAAGATTTTCACATGAGTAACTGTACTTAGACTTGGTCTCAAAGTGAACATTCATGATAGTATCCAGGGCTTAAGTTAAACTGTTCTTTAAATCTATTAAGCCCATTCATTTTGTTTCATTGTAAAGTAAATTTAGACTCCAAAGTTTAAAAGGGACTGGATAAGACTTTTCTCTGTGTTATCTTTTCAACCACAGATAACTGTTCCTTGTTACTGAGCTTACTTACTATCATGCTGCTTGGCATTACAACTTTAGATTATTCCCCATTGAACACATACTATTTTAGTTTATGAGGTAGCTAAACAATTTTACATGAAAGTGTGTGCCTAAGAAAATAGAGATTGGGCTGGAGAGATGGCTTAGCAGTTACAGCACATGCCTGTAAAGCCTAAGGACCCAGGTTCAATTCTCCAGGTTCCACTAAAGCCAGATGCACATGGTGGCTCATGTGCTTGAAGTTCATTTGCAGTGGCTAGAGATCCTGGTGCTCCCATTCTCCTCTCTCTCACCATCTTTTTGTCTCTAATAAACAAATAAATAAAAATAAATATTTAAAAGAAAAGAAAGTTCAAAAAAAATTAAAAAAAAAGAAAATAGAGATTAATTCTCTCCCAGGTCTAGAGTCCAGAGGTCTGAAGTCAAGGTATCTGCAAGAATAGTTTCTTCCAGAGGCTAGAGAAGTATCTATGCACTGTCTCACTTATGGTGGCTGTGTCAATCTTTGGTGTACCGTGGCTGACAGATACATTGTTTCCATCTTTGCCTTTGAGTTTCAAAGCCCTTTCTCTGTTTCTGAGTATTCTCCTCTTCAGACTTTCATAATGGTTGTAAGTTTAGGATCCATCCTAGCCTGAGCTATTGTCATCTCTAACCCTAATTATATGTGAAATTCTCTAATTCTAGATGCTTTGAAATTGACTGGTTACAGAAGATCTAAATAAATTATAAGGAAAATTATTCTAAAGAAGGACAAATTCTCAGGTTCTAGAGGCTCCATCTTTCAGAGATCCACTGCTCAACCTATTTTCATTACCCTTATCTCCTGACTTCCTGCTTGAGTTTCATTTCAAATTTAGAGTATTCCACCTTTGAATGTTTATCTCACCCTGAGTTTAAGCTGTCTTCTCATTTACTCCATACAACAGGTCACTTTGTCCTTATGCATTGGCAGCCAGTCTTCTACATCTCCTTCTCCCTGGATCTATTGACTTGAGAGAAGAACTCTGCTTTTGTATTCATCTTCCTGATCCCCAACACTAGGATAGCACTCATTTGCCATGGCAACTCTAGCAGAGTTAGTATACTATCTAGAAGAGCTGTTCATATCTTGAGAAAGATGCTTGGTGAGAATTTAAAATTAGAGTACATTTGTTATTCTTTGGATAAGAGACTTATCCCCATCTTATCTGGAAGGCACAAATAATAATTGTAAAAATAATAAGATGTATTGCTTCAGATTTCTTAGTGCTCTATTTATGTATTTATTTATTTATTTATTTATTCATGTACCTGCCTTCTTGCTTCTTTCACGGCCACACACATGGTTTTGACTGTGACCATGGCCATTTCAAGCCCTGAGATAGAGCCACCACTTAATTGAAAATCACATTCTAATGAAAGGAAATGAACTTAGATAAAGAATATATAGAAACAAGCAGTAAGAACTATAAAAATAAAATTAAGGCAGCAAGTGGCTAGAGCAAGACTGGGTGATCCTTGATATTGGTAACTCTTTGATCCACTGTTTGAAATGTTGCCATGGAGGTGAACTCATTAACAGTGATTAATAAATAGTACCCTCAAGCCAAACAGACTTTCTTTGAACAGAGCAAGTAAGCAATTGTGTTCTGGGCTAGTCACATTGTTTGAATCCTGTGTATGTATTTCACAGTTTGTGGAGCAGACTTACGGACAGCATCTCACTAAATCCTACTGACAGTCCCAAGAAGTGTGGGTCACGATTGCTATTTTCTAGTAGTTTCCATAGAGGTGTATTGAATTTATATTGCAACACCTAATGTCAATGACCCACCAAGGACAAAGCTGGGATCCAATCCAGGAAGATTTATTATTACTATTATTCTTTTATTTTTATTGCAATGTGGTGTGAATTCCACATCACCACTGTTAAGTAAGGGAGAAAAAATATTTTGGAAGGCTTCCACATGGTTGTTTGGTATGGGTGCATCTGTTTTGAGGTGTTGGACAGAATGACACTCAATTTCATTTAAAGAACAGCAAGTCCTCTCGAACCGACACTAGATTCAGTCACCTACTAATAACGGGCAGAGATAGGACTGGAACCATTATTTGTTTTGCCCTATGCTCATTGCCAAGTTAGACTCAGAGGCTACCTCTTTGCAATGTTGACCTTGGGGCCCAAGTTTAAATTCTTTCCATAGCAGGTAAATTTTTGTAACACAAGTTTTCCTCACCATAGTGACAACAATGTGCTTTTGATGGGGCTTTATGGTGATATTTTGCAGATCACTCTTTCATACCTCTGGTTTTGTACAATATTGGGGTCTGTCAACTTGCCTTTGTATCATCACATAGTGGACCTTCCATTCTGAGACAGTGAGTTTTCAAGGCTTGGTGAGCTTCAGCTGCAGGTTAATGAAGTATGCAATTGTTAGAGGTATGTGAGTAAAACTGATGTCAAAGGAACCCATGGAGATGGGTGGGTCTCTTCTCCAAAGACTCCCAACTAAACACACATAGGTCTCTTTCTGCCATGACTTAATCTTCACTCCTACAAGAATATAATATTAGAATGCATTGAATGAAAAGGTGATAGAAACAGTGTCCTTTTGGCATGTCCTCACCCTTCTTCCAGCTCATCTCTTTATGAATCTGTATATGACAACAGAAAATGACTTATCAGACAGCAAAGTAGATATATAGATGGGAAATAAATATGTGAAAATATCTTCAAAAGAAAGAAACAAAGAGGAAAACAATCACATAATTAAGCATTTTGTGAAATCAGGTCTAAGGCTGAGTTTGGTGATGAATAAATGGGTCTCTTGATCAACTCTCAGTGGATTTGCTTTTTCACTTCTGACCACTTTACAGAAATCAGCAGGGGAGCTAGCACGGATTTTGTAAAAGCTAAAAATATCAACCAATTGTATGCCTTCTTTTTCATTAGACACTTTCCTGAGTCAGCATTCTTAACCCTCTGCAATATATGCCCACCTGTGGAGAGACATAGACAAGCATCTAGTGGGTGAAATGTCTGTAAGAATTTCCTATACTGGAAAGGAACTATGCTCCTAGGTCTTTTGTGGGACACATAACTCACCCAACTATGATTCGGTAGCTTCTGGTTAAATTCTGAATATCTTGCTTGATTCACTGAAAAATTCAAACTGTTTCCTGAACATTGAAGGTATTTAGTCACCCTTATTGGTTGGATTGATGGACCTGAGAAGGAGATATTATTTCACACAATATAGGCCAAAACCATTCCAGTCTCTCCTTGTCTTCACATCATACAGTAGTTAACATCATTTCACAAATGTCTGCATCCCTTTCTTCTTTTCTTCTTTCCTGCCTCTCTCCCTCCCTCACTCTCTCCATCCCTCTCTTCCTTCCTTCATTTTCCTCCATTCCTTTACCCCTGCCTTATTCTCTTCCTCTTTGTTTCCCTGATTCTTGACTCTTTGAAGTCCTTTCCATGTGTTCTTTTATGTCCAATGGTTTGGCTCAGGGTTTCTGTTGTGAAAATCCTGGGAAGTACCATGACCTTGTTTCTCTAAAATTTCCTTCCTTTCTTTTGTTAATATGTCTGAAATATTAGTTTAAAACTTTATCTACATCATTGTCTATAAATCTCTTATTCAATGTCTCCTATAAATAGGGTGACAAATAACTTATCATCTAAATTGGGACACTTTTGACAGTGAAAGAGGAACCATTAATAAATCAGCATAACAGGAAAACTGAAACTGTATCTGGTAGCTGAGATGGATGTGACGTTATCTACAAGACCTTCTAATCTCTGAACAAACTAACAGTGGAACTTTTCAAATTTGAAAACTATCTTGACATTATAAACTTTAAAATAAAGTACTAGGAAGAGTGAAGTGAGAAAGAAAAGGAAAAAAAAGGAGAGAATGATGGAAGTGAAGATGGCCAAAGTCACTTAGCTTTGGGGCAAAATTTGATGTAGGTTCATTCAGAAAATCTCACATACTTAAACTTGCAGCATATTTCCCTTAATTTAGAGCTTTCCCTTGAAAAACATGCTTTCTGAGAATAATTATGTATATTATCCTAACAACACATTCAAAATAAATTTAATCATGAGAAAAAATCCCTCCCACCTCATTTATAACATTACTGTTTTGTTTTTTTTTTTGACTTAGCTATTTAATATAGCTATTTGCCCTGGAGGGATGGCTTAGCAGTTAAGGGGCTTGCCTGTATTCCTAATGACAGGAGTTTGATTCCACAGTAACCCACGTAAAGACAGATGCAGAAAGAGGCACGTGAATCTCAAGTTTATTTGTAGCATCTGGACTTCCATTTAAGTAGCTAGAGGTCCTGCCATGACCATTCTCTCTGTGTATCTCCTCTCTCTCTATCTGCTTACAATCAAATAAAATGTTTAAAACAATAGCCATTTCAGTTCAAGATTTAGAGTACATCTGTAAGGGAAATGGGACTAGGTTCATTTAAGAGAAAACCCTTTCTTATCAAACAAGGCATCATCTTAATAAATATGCTAGAGACCAGACATTGGTGGATGAAACAGAAGTGTCATTTTGACAACACAAGCCTGATTTTCCCTTCTGTCACCCTTCCAAAAGCCACACTTATATCTGCCATATTTCCAATGTCACCATCATCTTTCTCATTAATGATCCTCTTCTTTTTTGCCCTAAATTTTGGTAATGAAATCCATTGTAAATTCTGGTATACTTGATCATAATTTTGAAGGAAGCATGTCCAGTATAATTTTTAAATTAAACTATGTTTAATTTCCATTTCTGACTATTTTGGTTGAAATGGATAGCTTTATTGGGTGATCTGCACAAGTGAGAAACAGAAATATTTCCAACTTTAAATAAAGACTAAATGGACTATTTTCTTTTAGTAATACTTTACATTCATGTAAGATTCGTCTCTGAGCTATCTGAATGACATAGTGGCTTTTGCTTAATTGTATTTGGAAATGGCCTAGTAAGGGATGAACAAGAGCAAAGCAAAGCTTAGATGACAAATGAGGAGACTAGTAGCCTCTGCATTTGCACTAACATCCTGATATCACTTATTCCCGAGAAGTTTTGCCTTGTTTGGGCGCATGTAAGAATCCTATGACATTAGTGCTTTTCAAACTATCTACCATAGAGCTCTAGGAGTTTTATGGAGGTTTCCATCAGTCATGGAGACAGAAAGGACTTGGCTATTCATTAGAAACACCTTTTGTTATTATTTAGATAGAAAGTTCTCTGTTAAAGTGTGTGTGTGTGTGTGTGTGTGTGTGTAGGATACTAATAAAAAAATTAAAAAAGAATATTCAGAGTAAATTATCTGAATATTTATAAATACACACAGAGATATCATGTCATTTTGGTATATACACACATGTACAGAATAGCAGTGTGACGTTTGAAAATTAGAATTATATTTTACAATTCTAGGAAATAAAATAACCTTGGAAAAATAGTTGTCTGTCTGGAATGTGAAGAAATCTCTAACTCTTGATCCAACTTACTTAAAAATCCAAATACAACTTCTCTCTCACAGTGACTATATTTATATCAGCATATCAATTAGTAATATGAGCCTGAGTGTATAAACACAGGTTTAAGTCTCAGCTCCAGCCCATCATAACTGGAGACATGAAGGCAAATATATGAATCTCTCTAAACATCTGCTTCTTTGGCCTGCAAAGCTAAAGGACCTCAGTTTCATTCCTTAGGACCCACATAAGCCAGATGCACAAGGTGGCATATGTATCTGGAATTTCTTTGCAGTGGCTGGAGGCCCTGGCACACCCATTATCTCTCCCTTTATCTCTCTCTTTATGCCTCTTTCTCTTTCTCAAGTAAATAAATGAAAATTAAAACAAAAACAAACAAAAACTTCCAAATACCAGGTGGGGGAGATTGCTCAGAGGGTTACAACTTGCTGTAAGAATGAGGGTCTGAGAGGGCCTAAGACTGCCTGGGTTCAATTCCCCTCACCCACATAAAGTTTTGGGTATGGTCACATATGTTTGTAACCCCAGTCCTATGGGAAACAGAGACTGATGAACCACTGTGGCTCTCAAATCCTGCAGCTCAGCCTTCGGAGAAAGACTTTGTCTCAACAGTGCAGATGAAAGATGCAAGAAGGACCTCATAGACTCCTCTGATTTCACTGCATACACGCAGGTGTGTGTATCTGCCCATACATGTGCACAGACCATATATATGCATACTCTACACACAAATTCAAAATACTTGATAGAGAAAATCCAATTGTCTCAACATAGTTGTGGAGTCTGGCAGTGAAACAATCGTCTAGGGCTAGGGTAAATGTCCCTCAATGGATATGTCATCACTATTGTGGGGTGGGTGGACAGTTCTCAGTGAAAAGAGAGAGAGAAGTAGTCAAAAGAACTCCACTGCAGAACAAAGACCTCACCTTGATCATGCTTAGAGTCTCAGGACTGCACAGTGATCACCCACATATCCAGTCAGTTACCATTCATTGACTGGACCCATGAAGAAGGACTAATCTGAAAGGACCAGCACTCTATGAATGATAGAAAAATGCTTGTGGAATGACCATACTCTAACTACTTTCCAAATCATGGACTGACCATCTGGACTTCATGTATGACATAAGTTCTGCTGAATGTGAGGCTCTCAGCAAAAGATTCTAAGATGAAGATTAGGATGCTGAAAATGTGTTAGGCAGTCTGTTGAGGTAACACATGTAAGAAGAGAGAACGCTGCAGGACTGGCAAAGAGGTAAGTTGAGTAGTCATGATTATTTATTTATTGACCCTTCAGAGAGCACTGGAGCTGGAACGGTCCTTCAAAGTTATTCTGCCTTCTTCCTCTTAGTTGGAAATACTTTTAATCCTGTATAGCTCAGTCATGGATACAGACTTCCCCAAGAAATGGTCATTCCTTGTGGTGGTTTGATTCAGGAGTCCTCCATAAACATCAGTATTCTGAATGCTAGTCTGCCCAGCTGATGGCAATGGGAAATTAGAGCTTCGTGGAGGTGGTGTATTGTTGGGGGAGGGATTATAGGTGTTATAGCCAGTTTCCCCATGCCAGTGTTTGGCACACTCTCCTGGCCCTGTTGTCTACCTGATGTTGGCCAGGAGGTGGTGTCCACCCTCTGCTCATACCATCATTTTCCCCTGCCATCAAGAAACTTCCCCCCTCAGCCTGTAAGCCAAAATAAACCTCACCCTCCCCCCTCCACAGGCTGTTTTTGGTTGGGTGATTTCTATCAGCAATGCCTCCTGACTGCAACAGCATTCCTTGTTGCCAGTTGCTACAGATGACAGCTAAAGCTGTCCTCCCACAGTATTTTCAGCAGCTGGGAAAATGAGTCATTCAGTTGTGAATGAGGATCTGGACAACTCAGAAATATGTTCTTTTTTAGGTTGTAACCAAGATAACCCTAGCTGTTTCCCCAAATTCTTTCATCGTAAGAAGGCATTGTCCCAAGGCACAAGTGTGCAAGGAGTTATGGGGGCTTTCACTTCAAATATTAAAAGATTTTAGTACAAAAGATGTACAAACTCACTCTGTATCCCAGTGTTCTCTTGAAATATGAGGCTAGCAGGAAAGTTCTGAACCTAATTAGGAAACTAAAGGAAACACAGAATGGAATGTTGGGATCAAAAGTCTATATCTAAGTGTAGAAGATACAATCCAGATTAGGTAGTACAACAAGGATTCATTCTTTCATAGAATTTGAACTGGGCTGTTCAGGCCCTCATTGTACATCTGAACCCTTGCCTGCAGCTCATTCACATTGCATTCCTATATGGTGTACGTTCTATGCTTGTGTCTCTATTACTAGTTACTTTTGTACCTTTAAAGTGTCATTGATACATAAGGGATTGCACTACTCGTTGAGCATAATTTGATGTATGGACAAATGCAAGTACCTATGACGGCAAGGACACAGTCACTGTAGTAGACAAGTGCAAGTTATCACAGGGCTTCCTTTTGCCCATGTGTAACTTTTTATGTCATTTTTTTTCTGGTGGTATGAATACTCTACCTGGAGCTCAACAAGTTTTAAAATGCACATTGCCTACTGTTACCTATGGGAATGGGAATAATGTTGTACAATAGATCTGTGGAACTTGCTCATTTAGTATATTTGAAATCTTATACCCACTGAAAACAGATCTCCACTTTTGTAAATATCAAGCAAGTACAAAACGTTTGTGACCCCATGTAATTTCACAAGCCACCTACTGACATTATACAAAACTCATCACTATCTTTACCTTTGAAAATCAAGCTCATTATATCAAGCTCTATTCAAATGCATTTTATTTGTAATGTTGCTGATGCTCCAGGTTGACAGTATACTTCTTTCTGTTTCCTTTGGCCTGCATGTATATGTTGCTGAGTATTTTTTCACAGAATATGGCATCAGAATTATTTGTTTCTGGAGTTCATTTGTCTAAAGGTATTCTATAGATATTCTACAGCATAGCATTTCAAAAGCAAAGATGATAATTTATTTCCTTGTATATACCCCTTCATCCCAATGCATTCAATGTTTATTGAATTGATTTACTTATTAATATCAACAAACTCATTTAATTTTGCCACCTCAAAATTTTTTTCTGAATTTTATTTATCTTCAGATGAGCAAAATACAAGTTTAAAATCATTTTGAATAGTGTGATTATTTTTATTTTCAAGAGAAAATTAATCTATTCTCCCACATTTACTGTACTTAGAAGCAATGTGTATTTTATGTCAAGTATCTTCTAGATGATGAAGTTATTGTGGAAGGGGAGAAAGAAAGAATCATAGTTTTAATGTTAAGACAATGAAGATAATAGTAATTCCCTAAGTATGCTCAAACTGAACTTTCCAAAGAGAACTGTGTTGCATACACTCATCAAAACTAATTATTAATAGTTAAACATTTAGAAGTTATGAGGGTGGTCTTTGGGCAAGTGGAATATTTTAATAAGACACATGCCTAAAAATACTTATGAAGGAGGGCATTCATGTGAGTCAGTGCTAACTACTTTTTTTGTTTTGTTTTGTTTTGTTTTTTGAGGTAAGGTCTCACTCTAGCCCAGGTTGACCTGGAATTCACTATGTAATCTCAGGGTGGCCTCAAACTCTTGGCGATCCTCCTACCTCTGCCTCCTGAGTGCTGGCATTAAAGGCATGAATCACCACTGTTTGGATTAAGTACATCTTTTTAATACAAGTTGAACAGATAAGACTTGTTTATTCTGAATGAAAAGTCCTCTTTAACCAATATCCTATACAATGTTTTTAATGCACATGAATTGTACTATATAGTGAATTTAATTATGATATTTTCATGTGTACAAATAAGGTAATCTGACTTTATTTATCCCCTACTTACACACTCTAACATTTCTTACCCTTCTCTTCGTCCTTACTGGTATCCTTCCTATTCCCTAATAGTCTCCTTTCTACATACTTTATCCAATTTAATTTTGTTTTACACTATATTTGAGACATATGATAGTTGTCTTTCTGCTTCTGGATTATTTTGCTGAATACAATGATCTCCAGTTCCATACTTTTCCTAAAATGACATCACATTTTTTCTTAATATCTAAATAATTCTATCTCTCTCTCCATATATATAATGTGTGTGTGTGTGTGTGTGTGTGTGTGAGAGAGAGAGAGAGAGAGAGAGAGAGAGAGAGAGAGAGAGAGAGAGTGGTGGGGAGAGATTTTCTTTATCTTTTCATCTGTTGATGGGTACCTAGGCTGATACTATACTTGGCTGTTGGCTGTTGTGAATTGTTCTATAACAAACATGGCTGTGCAGCTGTGCTGCCTTGGATTCCTTCAGATATGTATGAAGGAGTCATATAGCTGTGTTCCATGGTCCTTCTGTTTTAAATTTTTTTGAGGGACCTCTAGCCTGTTTTCCATAAGGTTTGCATTAATTTACATTTCCATGAACAACATATAATGATTATATTTTTCCTCTGTATTCTTGCCAACATTTGCACAATTGTTATCTATATGGTAACCACTTTGATAAATATATCAAAGAAAATATGCAAAAACCATTATCTGAAGACAAAATATGTCATTACATATGTAACTCTCCTCAGAAAGGTATATTTTAATAATAGTATTTTCAGGTGTTTTGCTTGATAAATATATCTAAATGATTCATCCTATTTTTTTTTTTTTTGAGGTAGAGTCTCACTTTAGCTCAGGCTGACCTGGAATTCACTGTATAGTATCAGGGTGGCCTTAAACTCACAGTGATCCTCCTACTTCTGGCTCCTGAATGCTGGGCATTAAAGGTGTGCACCACCACACTGAGCTCATCCTGTTTTTATCATAACCATTCTCTTTCTTCTTTTTTAAACACCCTGATTTTATTTGTTTAATTATTATGTAATATGAGAAGAGCACAAATATGTCTGATGACTTAATGTCTTTCCTGTTACTGTCCCTGCCTCTTTCAGAGCATTCTTTTGACTGAAGGGTGCTCTCCTGAAACACCTACTTGATGTAAGAGCATCAGTCCAGTTTACAAGAGTCATTGAGTCATTGTATTAGATAATTCTCAAACCATTGCTCTAAAAAAAGAATTGTTCTGTTCAAGTTGCTGGTATTAATACACCAAGGAACTCACATAAAGTGTCCTTTTGTACAAAAATATCATTTAGCAAGGCTAAGAGCTTATAAAAGTCAACACAAATATTTCAGTGTTTTAATTTTTTTTCTTTTCCATTTTCTTTCTTTCTATTTTTTTTTTTCCAGGTAGGGCTCACTGTAGCTTAGGTTGACATGGAATTCACTATGTAGTCTCAGGGTGACCTCTAACTCATGGCAATCCTAGCTCTGCCTCCCAAGTGCTGGGATTAAATGCATGCACCACCACACCTGGCTAATTTTTTGTTTTTCTGAATGTGTCCAGAAGCTGAAAAGAAATTTATATATATTATATATATACATATGCATATTATACAATGCATATATACTTTAAAAAGCTAAACAAAAATACTTCCTTAGTGACAGACTATAAAATTAAGGAGCCATTCTTTTAAGAGGCATAAACATGAAGATTTTTTCCCCTGGACCCAATATTGACAAGATTGCAAAAGCTCATTTTATTTACTTATATAGCCCATCATCTGAGTATGGATGTAAAAACGTCCTAGAAGATGAATACCATAGTAATAACATTTGGTGTGTTTGATTTCACATACAAACATCTCAGGATTATGCATCATTAGAGGGGTGTTAGTTTAGATTTAATAAGTAAGATTCCAAGCTTTACATCTACAAGCCACATATGAAAGCAGAAATGTCATGCAAAGGGAAAGACTTCACATTTACAAACTAGAGAACATTGCAGAACTTAGAGGTGGCCATTTATTTTTAATGCCCCCATTATGTTTCAGTCTCAGTGAACATATTTTATTTCTTTACATAGGTAATTTCATAAACTTGGGTTTATTTCTAACATGTCAGTGAAAACCCAACGGAAGGCAAATTGAAATGGCTGCATTCTGATGATCAACATGTGACTAATGCATAGGTTGAATATATGTCCTTTGGCTCTAAACCCATAACTTTGCAACTAATAGTGGAAAATAAAGGAACCATTTCAAGATATAGGGATTAGTATAGACTTTTTAATCAAGAATAAAATACTTAGAGAAGGACAGGCATGATTACACTAGATGTAAAGGCCATTCATAACAAAAGAAACAATCAATGCAGGAAAGACAGCCTTCAGAATCAGATAAAATTATCTGAGAACTTACTAAGCAGAATATATAAACAGCAAGCAACAAAAAAAGCTTAAACAATAGAGAAACACATATGTGACTTAGTAAATGTGTAATTGATCTAAACAGACACTTCAACAGAAAAATGAAAGATGTCTAATAAATACATGAAACATTCTCCATCTTCATTTTATTCTTTTATTTATGCAAATAAAATCTATATTATGATACCATATAATTCAAATCAGAAAGTTTGCCATCAAAAAATCGAAAAGCAGGGGCTGGAGAAATGGTTTAGTTGTTAAGCTCTTGCTTGTGAAGCCTAAGAACCCTGGTTTGAAGCTCGATTCCCCAGTATCCATGTAAGCTAGATGCACAAGGTAGCACATGCATCTGGAGTTCATTTGCAGTGGCTGGAGGCCCTGACACACCCATTCTCTCTCTCTCTCTCTGCCTCTTTCTCTCTGTCACTCTCAAATAAATAAATAAGCAAAAAAATCAAAAGTATTTTTGGAAAGGGGCAGACAAAAAAGAATCCTTACACACACTTGTTGTGGTATGATGGTATAAGTACAATGGAAGTCAGTGTGAAGGTTTCTTTGGAAAGGTCTTTAGGGATAGGGGGAAGAGAAAATGTGGGGGGAATTACACAAAACTAATGTCAATATGAATCATTCTATAAACAGCTTCCTTCTTGATACCATTCTATAAGACATAATCCTCAATAAGGGGTGGGATAATCCAAACAGAAGAAGGTAGAGAAAGCTTTACTGTAAAACTGTGGGCTTTGGCTGGTGAATATCAGGGCCATGTGATAGGGTTGATACCTTCTGTGAGCTATTGATCAGGGAAATTACATTAGGTACCTGAAATAATGCATGCCATTGTCAAAGCACTTGGTTATCTGCCAGAGCTAAAAGGTAAGACCCTATTGCTGAAGACATTGCATACTGTAGTCACAGGACACGGAGAGACCAGGCTGGATCTGAGTGGGAAACTGCTCCCTCATGGCCACCTTCATAGCACTGGATAGTGCTGTGGGAGTTTCTGGGGAAGAGTAGATGATGAGAGTGAATAAACAGGAGAGATTTTTTTCCAAATACAAAGTCAACCAGCAGGGAAAGAAGTACATACCTATGCAATAGTGATATATAACTGTTATACAGCCATTTGTGGATTGGACATAGTACCTGCTCAATGAGGGAAAACTCAGTTAGTACTGAGCATTAAGCAGATTCTTAAGGAGAGACTACAAAGCAAACTTGCACTACTGTTTGGCTAAGATGAGTGGATATAGATATCAGTAATTCTCTCTAACAACTATGTTATCTTCTATAACCCAAGCTTCTCCTAGTTTTGGCTGTAAATTCTGTTTTATCTTACAGATGGTGAAGAATACCAGGGAGATCCAGGATACATTACTACATTAAGAATACATAGCGCCATGGCTCAGGTCATCTTTACCACATCTGCCTGGGCCCAGAAGTCACTGCTGATCTCACTGATAGGCTAAAAACTTGTTCTAGGGAGATGGCAACAAACACTTTGGTCACTCAAATCTTATCAAAACAGACATCCAGAGGCTACAGAGAAAGCAACTCAAAATCAGACTTTTAACACATGCCCTCACCGCCTCAAGGCTCAGGGGACATTGTGGAAGAAGGAACTGAAATGTAGTGAGATAATGAACTAATGTGCTCACTTTATTTAATCATCTTTGGTATGCAAGAATGATTTTTAGTTAAATTCACAAAATCTTGACTTAGAGTTTTTTCATTTTTCTACCTCTTGGCTTTCATTATTTAGAAAAGTAAGATTTCTTTATATAGTCTAATGTGTTTTATTTATGTCATTGCTTTTGGTACAGCTCACCATCCATTCTATATATTTCTGCTCTTCTCATAGTCATCTTCTATTTTGGGAACATGAAGTGAAAGGGCAGTGTTTGATCGTGTACCAAGATTATGCTGAGCTTGGCGGAAGAACTCAGTAACGAGCTAATCAATCATTGAGAAAGAAAATATTAAGATTTGGAGCATGTCTTAGCAATGTAGACTAAGCACCAATACCCCCCAGAGAACACTTCTGATATGAAGAGTTGTAGAGGTCAAAGAGATAGATGGACTTAAATCTAATTAAAGGATGGACAACAAATACACAAAAAACCTCTTAAGTTGTCAGGGAAATGCAATTTAAAATCCACTGTGATTTAATTTCTATCATCAAGCAAACAAACAGAAACAAATGGTGGTGAGGAGGCAGGGGAAAAGCAACATCTACATACAGTTGGGAAGCACATAAATTAGTCCAGCCACTGTAAAACTTGGTCCAAATGTTTCTCAGAACAATTAAATAAAAACCCTAAAATTAATATATTATCCAGCTCACTATTCCTGAGTATACATACAAAATGAGTCAAATTACATATTACAGGTGCCCGCATTCCCATATTTATCATGGCCTAGATCACAATAACTAAATGATGGAATTAGCATAGGGGCCCACCAATGGATAAATGGACAAATAATACACACACACACACACACACACACACACACACAATTCAAGTATAAGGAAAAATGAAAATATTTCATTTACAATGAAAAGGATTGAGCTGGATGAAATAATGGAATAAGTCAGTCAGAAATGCAGGCACTTTATGATTCATCTAATAAGCATAATCTATATTTATCAGAAGATATGAAGGTAGAAGTGGGGATCATTTGAGAAGAGAAAGAGGACCAGCAGTAGAGAGAAATATGTGACATAATAGCAAAGTGAATATGATCAAGGTGCATTATATATATGTATGAGCATGTCATAATAAAACCCCTTATTTTGTACAATGAGTGCATGGCGATAATTTTTAAGAGAATCCCTTGAAATTCAACTGAGGAGAATGGGAAACTTTTCAATAAAGAGTTTTACACTGTATATAATGGCATAGTATTAGTGTTCAATTAAGTAACATGCATCATAGAAGAGGTGTGCTATTATATGTGACCAGTCAAGAGGTCACTACCATTGAGTTAAGGAGGTCTAGGGCAGATAGCATAGCCTGGTGGCATTAGATAAGATGGACTTTGAAGATATAGGTTTACTAAGATTCTGAGAATGATGAATAAGGCGAAAGTATTCATTGGTATGCTAAGAATAATATCTTGGTTTCTGATTAAGTGGTTTGTGATGGTCACACCATATGCCTACAGGATAGGCAATAGAGGTCAGATATAATTGACCCAGGTTTCTACATGCCCAGAGGAAAGACTTTTATGGGAATACATAGCAGAAGAACATGAAGAATTTATACTTGAAAATGACACTATAGTTAGACAATTTTGATTGAAAAAGTGACAGATGTTATACCTGAATGTGTGAGCCCTGTGAGAAGTTGTGTCTTGTTGTACCTGTACATAACTCTTTCACGAGCATACTAGAGGTCCCACCTCCCATTTTCACTGATTGATAGAGCCTTAAAGGTGAAGATATTCATTCACATGGAGGTCAACAATTCTGTCACATCTGAGATTCAAATTACATTGATTAATTATAGAAGTGTGGTTATCTTCAGGGAAAATTATTTGTCTTTATTAAATGTAGTAATTTTGAAAGAGAAAATTTTCAAAGACTGAAGGACAACGTGGAAGAATAGATCATAAACTTATCACCAGGCTCCATGAATTAGTCAACCAATCACATTGTGGGTAAATGCAGGTTCATTATATCAAGGTTTAACTTTGTGGATAAATTTTGATCATAACAGATCACGATAGTATCATATTTTTCAAATACATCAATTACATTTCCAATTTCAATCCAACTGCTCTGGGAAAAAAAAAAAAAAAACACAACTCTAGAAACAAAATGTAGACTGAAATCTGATTGAAATGAGAAATGAAGTCTAAAATCCTGATCCTAGAATACAAAAACTTTCATAAACTCAGTATACCTCTCAGAGGTGAAACACAACAGCAAATAGTGATGGGATGCTACACCAAGAATGTACAGAAAAGAGTGCATGGCACTTGTGTCGAAACAGTCATCCACTTCCGTTACTACAAAGATAAATTTAGAAGAGATGAAGAAGAGTTTTGTATTAGTGACTTTTCTCATCACTGTGACGAATATTGGACAGAAGCAACTTAAGGAAGAAGGATTTGTTTTGTCTCATGGCTTGAAGGATTTTCTGCACACTATGGTGAGGAAAGCATAGCTGTAGGAATAGCTCAGTTTGAGTCAGCAAAACACTAAGCAGGCAATCAAGAGTGAAAGCTCGAGCAGAAGCTGGGCTGGGCTCTAGTGCCCATACCAGTAGGTAGCTCATTTCCCCATGATGTTCCTAAGCAACACTACTTCTGGGGACCAACAATTTGAGGACTTAATCCTGTGGAGTACATTTCATATTCTTGTAGTAAGAAGTTGGCATACAAGTTCCACATTGCAAAATGAAGCTGAAGAATCCAAAGGTTTCATGATGATGTAAACTGGAAACTCAGGATCAGTTAGGAAAATGACCCTTGTGTGACAATTTCACTCTCTTCCGTAAACAAAAAACACCATTCAGAAAATGTGGCTAACTAAAACTGAGTTGCAAGTATATTTTATTTTATTTATTTATTTTTATTTTATTTTATTTATTTATTTTTAAATTATTTATTTATTTATTTGAGAGCGACAGACACAGAGAGAAAGACAGATAGAGGGAGAGAGAGAGAGAATGGGCACGCCAGGGCTTCCAGCCTCTGCAAACGAACTCCAGACGCGTGCACCCCCTTGTGCATCTGGCTAATGTGCGACCTGGGGAACCGAGCCTCAAACCGGGGTCCTTAGGCTTCACAGGCAAGCGCTTAACCGCTAAGCCATCTCTCCAGCCCTGCAAGTATATTTTAAAGACAGATTATATTTTGTAAGCAACTGTAAGGGGAAGCTACTGTCATAAGGTCTGTTGATCTGTGCCTCACAGGAGTGAGATAGAAATCATACATTTTTTTGGAAAGCATAAGCTATAAGTTCTTTCTCTACTAAATGCTAAGTATGGTAGCACAGAGAAATTTCTCAACCTTAAAGAGTAATCAAACACCCCATTGCAAAAATGGAGCAAAGAATGGAATAGGGAGTTTTCAGAGGAACTTAAAAAATGAATTTAAGGAAAGTTCAATATCCCCAACCATCAGAGAAATTCAAATTAAAACAACTGAGATCCTACCATAACCCAGTAAAGATGGCAAACGTTAAAAAATCAAGTGACAACAAATGTTGGCATGGATATGGAGAAAGAAGGGCCCTCATTCACTGTCAGTGGGATTGTAAGCTTGTACAACTACTATGGAAATCAATATGGAGACTCTTGAAGATGATGAATATAGAGCTGCAACATACCCAGTTATTCCCTTACTAGGCAATTACCCTAAATGCTCAATGTTTCACTAAAGGGATATTTTCTCAACTATGTTTGTATGTCAATTCATTATAGCTAAGAACTGGAAGCAACCCAGGTGCCCATAATTGGATGAATGGATAATGAAGTTGTGGTATATTTACCCAACAGAATTCTATTCAGCAGTAAAAAAAAAAAAAAAAAAAAAAAAAAAAAAAAAAAAAAAAAAAAGACACAATGAAAGTTGTAGAAACATGGACAGACTTGGAACAGATCATACTAAGAGAACTCACACAATCTCAGAACAACAAGCACTGCATGGTCTCAATCATTGGTGGTTCCTAACCTTGATCAGCTCAAGTTACTAACATACATGATAGGCACCCGGTGGCCCAGACAAAAGGAATGGAAGGGATGGAAGGGATTGGGTGAAGGAAACTATGGGAGGGAATACAAAACTGACAGTCTTAACAAAAGCACAGACCAAGCACCTGAAAAAGAAGGGCCCTGGAGAGGGTGGAATGAAGCCTAACCTTAAATTTTCACTTTACTTTTGTTTTATTTCACTTGTTTCTGGTCTATAACTTCCAGTACCAGAATGTGGCTACCGTCGACAATGAGATGTTGATTGGAGAGACTTACAAGTTCCCCAAAATAAGATGGGCTTCTGTCAAAGCACTTGTTTTCTCACCTGAAGTATATGGTAAGACTCTACTGCTGAAGACACCATATGCTGGCAGCATAGAACACAGAGAGACCTGACTAGAATCTGGAAGAGTGACATAACCTAGACTGTTAGCCCATCTAGTGCTGGAAAGCACTATATGAGCTACTGGGAGAAAGTTGCCAACAATTGTCATAAGCACCAGGGGTTTAAGCTACTCAAATACAAACAGCCTGACAAGATGTACACACAAGTACAATAGTGGCATGTATCTTTGGTGGGCAACCAATAGCTTTCTGATTGGCTAAGATATCTGCTTAGTGTAAATGAACCCATATCTGGAACTTGGAACCAGGTCAGAATCCTGTGGAGACAAAGATTATGCTCTCCAATGTGAAGCTCTCACTAATCTTGGGCCTAAAGAGGGACTACACCCATCAAACTCTCCCTAAATAATTAACGTGTATTCCATTTGAGTTCTTCTGACTTCACTCTCCTTTGGGGAATCTGCATTTCTTTTTCAGATGATAGTGGGACCCAAGGAGATAAACTAGCCTTCATACTTCAGCCAAGCCCCAGCTGAAACCACAGATGGAGTGGGGAGATGAGAGAGAATGCAGCTTCCATGGTGCTCCTGAGAAAGAGTGCCAGGGTGAAAGAGACATATGCTGAACAACACTCAGCACCTACCAAAGCAGAGATCCAGAGCCTTCTAAGAGGCCATCACCGAAAAAGACTTAAAACACACCCATTACAGTTCAGGGAATTTTGTGAAAGAGGTGGAAGAAAAGTGTTCGAGGTACAAGTTGGGACATCATGTCCAGAGGCACTGCCTCTTCCCAATAACTGCTGCTCCCACCACACATAACCCACAACTCCACGGGAGAAGACCTGCAACCCCACTGCAGAGGGCCCCCAACACAAGGAGGGCAGGGACAAGAGGAAAATTATGGTACTAACACATGATGCATCCATACTTAATGTGTCCATAAGTAATAAAAAAGTAACATAAAATAAAACATATACCTTGCAAGCCCCCTAAGAATTATATATTGCTTCTGAGGCCAACACATTGCTGCATGTGTACACATGAGTGTGTGGGTGTGTGGATACACGCACACACACCTCACATGCTTAGGTTATTCACATATCATTCTGAAATATTTTTGTGCCTCCTGTCTTCCTCCTCTTGTTCAGGTCCATAAAAGAAAACTTAAGTATGTGATTCTTTGGAATTTGGAGCGTGTGGTCAATGAAAACCACTGTATTAAATTCCCTGGAAACATGGGTCAAAGATACTATATTTAAACGTGTTTCAGAGTCATCAGGTGGCTGAATTTTTCCAGAAATATTTTCACCTCTGGATGAGTAATTCATATACAAGCCCCTTTATTCTTCCAACTCTGTAAGCAAATCCAACACAGCCCACAGAACTCTGATGCACACACTCTCCATAATGATGTCAGAAGCCCACAGTGTCTCTCTCTCTATTTTTTTTTTTTTTGAGAGAATTTTCCATTTGGATTGAAAAATAACAACTGAAAGGAAAGAGAGAAGTGCCAAGTGTAGTCACTCAGTTTCTCAGCATGTGTAGGTTGAGATGTGGTTCCTAAATTACATTGGGATGTTAAGTGAGGTTAGAGTGGAGGCTGGGTATCTTGGCTAAACTCTATGAAAAGCTGGGAGAAGAGCCAGGCTATGACCATCCCTGATGTTGAGCATGTTGGATTTCTCTAGGAAGCTTAAAAAGTACTTTTCTTACTTTTGCACAACATCAGCCTAAAATTCTTTGTACCTGAGAGTCAAAGTCACCACATAAGAACCAACAGGCTTTCCCTTCCCTTTTCAGGGCTCAGAGAGAAAAATGTAGTCGCGCACACTCCTCAAGCTTTTGCAAGGATCAAGGGATTTGGTGACAAAGCCTATATCACTACTTTGTCACCACAGAAGAAAGGGTGTGTTCTGGTCTCCAGTTCAGTATTGTGTAAAGTTCTGTTTGTGATTCAACTGTCAAATCAATATCAGCAATGGCCCCCAAAGCTCACTTTGAAAAAGTCTAAATTGGTCCTAATTTCCTCCTTGCAGCTAATGGTGATGAGGCAGTGAAATTTAAACTGTTTTGTTTGCCTCTCTCATACACTAAATAAAACATGACATTCTTTCTACATCTAGACTTTCTTTGCAAGGAAACACTGTGGTAAAAGAGAACTTAAAATTTTGGGGTAGCTTAAAAAAACATGTGCCTAGTACGAGAAACATTCTCACAAATTAAACAAAGGGACCCTTCCTTAAATTTCAATCACAGGAGAAGATATAAAGAAATTATATCTCATGGCTGATGACATGGCTCAGAGTTTAAGAGCTCTTGCTATGAAAAACTGAAGACCTGAATTTGACCACTCCCCAGTGCCCATGCAAAAAGCCAAGCAAGGCTGCACATGCCTGTAATAGCAGCACCTAGGTGGGAAGGAGACAGGAGTATCATTAGGGTTCCCTGGTTGAACAACCTACCAGCAAATCAGTGGATGTTCCAGTTTAAGTGTGCTACTCTGTCTCAAAGAAATAGGCAGAATAGCAACAGGGGAGGACACCCAACATCCCCCAGTGGCCTATGAGCCAATGTGCATGGGTCATGTAGATCTGTGTGTGTGGGTACACATAAGCTGTATACACCAAAAGTGTGTGTGTGTATGATTTATATGGAATATGTGTGTGTGTGTGTGTGTGTGTGTGTGTATAACTTAACTGTAGAATATATATATATATATATATATATATATATATATATATATATATATATGTAATATATATATGCTGTTAATTGTTAGAAATTATTCCTCACAATATTTTACACAAATGCAAACTTCAATTCTTTTTTTTTTTTTTTTTTTTTTGGTTTTTCTAAGGTAGGGTCTCACTCTATTAGCTCAGGCTGACCTGGAATTCACTATGTATTCTCAGGGTGGCCTCGAACTCTCGGCGATCCTCCTACCTCTGCCTCCCATTCAATTCTTACAAGTGTAAAATATTGACATTTTTCTCCACTAGCTCCCTTTGCTTATACCAACCTGGCATATGGCATGATATAGTTTGCTATAACCTCTAGAACATAAATGGTGCTTCCATGAAGTGGTAATACGCCCATCTTATGACTTGTTGACTATTTTCAAGTGTAAATATTACAATACATTGCCTTTTACAGACATGTGGCAGCATGGTAGACACATGAAATGTTATAGATATCTGGTGCACATGACGCGATGTATTTATAGATTATATACAGCCCTAAAATCATCACTCCTATTAGTGTTATAAACATATTCATCAACACCAGAGGAAAATAGAAATTCTGAGTCAAAGTGTAATTTCATTTTTTGAGTAACTTTCATATTGTCTTCCACAGAGAGGAACCAACTTACAATCTCACCAGCAGTGTACAATGTTTCTCTTTACTTCAGATCCTTGCCAGCATTTGTCCTTTGATCCTTTAATAATGGCCAACAGGTGTGAGGTAATATCTCATGGTTTTGGTTTTCATTTCCATTATGGTCATATTGAGCACATCAGTACTAGTTGCCATAACTTGTTTTGCAAAATGACTAATTCTTTTGATCATTTTTAAATCAGTTATTCTGTTGTTATTCTTTTGGGGTGTACTAATTCATTGTGTATTTTGGATATTAACTTCTTATCAGATACATCTCTCATCTATCCTAGAAATTGCCTTTTAATTTTGTTATTTGTTTTCTTTGCTGTGAAGAAACATTTTAGTTTGGCATCATTAGTTGTTTTTATTGCAATGCTGAGTATTGAACCTGAGCCTCCCATATGCTCTTTAAGCATGTATTACTTGGGCTACATACACAGCCCTTAGTTTTGCTTCTGCAACTTGATCTTTTGTGGTAGAAATTAATAAGTTCAATGACTAGAAATGTTTACTATGTGTTCCTTTAAGATTATAATTTTAAGTTTATATTTATGTATTTATTATTTATGAATAAATAAATGTAACACTTCTGGTATCTGTTCTCTATTTCATTCATTTATATGTCTGCTTATTTGTGCTGGCACCATATTGCCATTTATTATTATGTCATTGCAATGTTTTAAAACCAGGAACTGTGATACTCTAGCTCAAACAATTCCTTCTCAATTGTTTTTACTGTTTGTGAATCAAAATGACTTTTACAATCATGTTTGCATTTCTGTTAAAATATTAATAGGATTTTGGTGGAGACTGCATTGTATCTATAAAATGCTTGGAAGTTTGGATGTTTTAATATTTTTTCCAATCTATGATGACAGAAAGTTATTAATTTTAAATGCATTTTTATGCCAATGCTTGATCAATTTTAGTGTGTGATTCTTTTATCCCTTCATTAATGTTATTCACAAGCGATTTAGCATGTATCTTGCTATTATAAATGAAATTATTTTCTTATTTTTATGTTCAGATAGACCATCATTATATGTAGAAACACAACTTATCTTTAAAATTTTTTTTTAATTTATATTTTTTTAAGTTTTTAAAATTTAATTAAATAGTTTTGTATTCAGTAAATACAGTCAGTTTGGTACCATCATTAGGCTCATCTGTGACCAATCCCCTCCCCTTGGCCCTTCCTTGTTGAGGTATATGGGTCATGCCTTGTGGAGTTAGCCCACAGTTATGGGTAGGATAAATGTCTCTGCATATCATGACCCAACATGTGGCTCTGACATTCTTTCCACCCCCTCTTCCGCAAAATTTCCCTGAGCCATGTTGGGTTCATTTTTGGTCTGCTTCACTGATGAGGTGTTTGGGGCCTCTGGATCTCTGATTTGGTAAGAGTTGATTTTTCTCTGTGTTGATCTCCTTTACCCTAAACACAACTGATCTTTGTATGACTTTATGTTGTGTAAATTTATTGAATGCTACTATAATTTTTAATTTATTTTTGTGGAATTGTGAGGGTTTTCTATAAGGAAAAGAATTCCTTTTGTAGATAGTGATAATTTATTTTTTCGTTCCACAATATCAATGCTTGTGTACAGGATAATAATTGGGATAAGTATTGAATATAATATGGAAGGCTCATGGAGTTTTATCACTCTTTATTTTTCTTTAACTGATTTTTGTAAAAAAAAAATTTATTACTTATGGACATACTCAGTATGTAAACAGTAGATATTTGTACTATCCTTACCCTTATCCTCCCCCTACAAAGGGACCCACCTCATTGGGGTTGCCAGTTATCCCCATGGGGATCATGGGTCATGTATTGTGGAGGTAGCCATTAGTTATGGTAGACAGGGAAAGTCTCTGTGCATCATGTCCCAACTTGTGGCTCTAACAATCTTTCTGACCCTTCTTCCATGAAATTCCCTGAGCCATGTTGGGTTCATTTTAGGTCTACATCAGTGATGGGCACTTAGGAGCCTCTGGATCTCTGCTTTGGTAGGTGTTGAGTGTCCTCGGTGCCTATCTCCTTTACCCTTGTGCTGATATCACTCTTTCTCATTTTCCCAATTCCTCTATGGTTTTAGCTAGGGCCCTGGTAAAGTGTGATGGTCTGTTTCATAATAAGTCTTGTCTGTCCATCTGCTGGCTATTCATTCAGTAAGTATTTATCCAATATTTAACATATGTCAGAGACTATTCTTGGTGCTCAGTATATATCAATGAAGAATAGACACTGGTTGTTTTAGATCTCAACTTGCAAGAGAAAGCCAGATATCAAGCATGGTAGGAAAATAAAACGTGTAACATATGAAATGTCAAAAGAAATTATAGAGAACAAATTAAAATTGGAAAAGAAGAAAAGAAATTGTTGGAGTTTGTATGAACTAAAGGCCAGGAGGAGTAAAGCTGAAGTGACACCATTTGTATTAACATATGAAATCAAGCCATGAAACCACAGGTAGGACAAGCATGCAAAGTAGACAGAACAATAAATACAAAGTCTCAAACACAAACGACACCTATGGCAATGACACCAACTTGGTTGAGAGAATAGAGCATTAGGTAAGAGGCCAGCGACAATGCAGAGAGGCATATCCAGGGCCCTGCATGCCAACACTGAGAAACTGGCTTTTGCTCTCTTAGAGAGGCCACCTTCAGCGGGCCCTCAGTAGGGTATGTTAGACATGTCATGATTTGACTTGTGCTTACCAATGTTACTTGAAACTTTTTGTGAAAGCATGACTTAGAATAGATAATACTGAATCAGAAAAAAAAATCATGGATAAACTCCTAATGAAAATATGGTATAAATATGCTATTTACTACAAGTTTGCCTTAAAAAGCAGGAAGTCTGTAATTTTCCATAACACAGCAGAAACTATATAACATTAAGTGAGATAATGCTGGAAGACAAGGTCAACCACTATATTATCTTACTTGAATAAAGAAACACAAATTCTGAACTTGTAGTACAGAGCAGCATGCTGGTTACCAGAGTCTGGAGTGATAAGAGGCTGAGACAATGTGAATTAAAAGCATACATGTCACTTAAATAGACAGAGTGACTTCAAAAGATTTATTGTACACCATTATGTCCTGATAATAAAAGTATTATATTTTCAAATTTTGCTCACAGCAGATTCTAAATATTTTTTTACCATAAAAGGGATGTGAAGTTGCAAATATATCAATTATCTAAATTTGGCCATTTAAGTATATACTACGTACATTAAAACATGGCATTTTACCTGGTAGATATGTATAATTTGTATGTGTTACTAGAAAATTTAAGATAGAAACTACTTCACCTGACAAGGTGAGAACAAATTAAGAGGAACACAGTGGGCAGTGGAAGGCAGACTAAATAGATGATGAGTCATTGAGGGCAGAGGATATGACAGTCTTTAGTGAGGAGATAGGGTCGAAATGAAGAGAGTGATACCTTTTAGATGAATAGCGAGACAGACGGAGCTAGATGATTGTTGGATTGGAGAAGGAGAGTAAAACGGAGAGAAGGGAAAGAGAAATAAGTGAAAACGAGACAGGAGAGATGTTTACAGTGTTACAAACTGAAAGAAAAGTATTGACGTTTCATGAGTGACTGAGAAACATGGTGCCTAGGAAGGTTTAGTGCAAGAACAATGGAACAATATTATCTCCTATGTTTTCAGCATTGGGAAGTTAATAGTAAATGCAGCATGAAACACTATGTGCAATTGTTGCATTGGAATGCTTCTAAAAGCCTGGTGTTCAGGAATAAAAATGGGAAGTAAAATCTGGGATTCATCATAGCATTTGAAAGCTTGAGATGGAGCAAGTTTAAAGACCGAGTGAGCATAGATAAACTCTCCAAGACTTGTGTCCTAGGAAATCAATGATTACAAGTAGAAGAGATGAGGAGGTGGTGTTCAAAGGAGGCTGCCGAGTGGTTAAAGAGGAAGGGAGCAACATTAAACCCATGTAATGGTCCCACAGACAATGAAGAACGTGCCACAAAGAGTACAGCGAGTCAATGCTATCAACTGCTGATAATAAAGTTAGAGGAATTAATGAAATCTAATCATTGGAACTAGCAGTATGGTAAAATTGTTGACCACTTAGACAATAGTAATTTTGCTGAAGAAGTTGGGTCAGTAAAAGTTTGACTAAATTGGGCTCAAGAGACAATGAAAGGAAAGAAAACACTAACTGAAGTTTTTCATTAAGGATAAGTAATTGATAGCATGAAATGTTTTTTTTTTCTTCTTTGTTAGCATGTTAATAACACGGTAGAACAAATTTCATTATTACATTTTCATACATGTACATAGCATACTTTGATAACATTCATTCCTTTATTCCCAAACTTTGTCAGTGGGAGAAATAATAATAGATTTTCATGTTCAAGTGAAAGATACCAGAAAAAGTGGGTAAAAATGCATGAGACATTCTACAACTATGGAAGAGAATATAGAGTCATCTTCATGGTCTTGGCTAAGAACATGGGGAATAGTAAGTACATGAGAGGTTAAAATGTATGTCATTCTGTATCTACTACTGGCATGTGTGGAGAAAAGTTAGGGTAAACTGTGAGGAAAGTGAAGATGTGAATGTGTGAGGTTATGAAATTTGTCTCTGGGTTTACTTCATATTGTCAATGAAATGGCAAGTAGCTGAGAGTGAGAATGTAATATAAACAAGAGACATAGGGAGTCACTTTGACTTAAATTTCTCATTCTATAAAATTTTAACCAAATCCCTAAAACCATACTAATTTTGTGACATCAATTTGAGATTAAATTCAGAATCTCATACTAACTCTTTGTTCTCTGTTGGTTTCAGAGAAACCAATGAAGTCTATAAAAGTCATTTTGAATGTTCTCATCCTAGAGAAAAATAACAGGTAGTGTTCATTAAATATATTTGTAACACTGGGAAAAGCTCTTTAAATACATTTGCTAACTGGATTTAGTATACTACATAGAGAAGACATGTAGAGCCCATTTTATGCATAAATAAACTGAGGTACCTATAAACAGAATCATTTGTTAAGTAATTTGTAAAATCATAGAAGTTACAAAGTAAAAACCCAACCTGTATTCCTAAGTTTATATGCCATTACCTATGGTGGTTTATGTTGCAAAGAAACAATTTGCTTGGCAGTGTGTGGGAGAATAGCTAAGAGTATAACTCATGCCTTCCACTGTGAGGGATTGTCCTGATAATCAAATGCCCTGCTTGAATCCCCAACATCCCCTTCCCCATAAAGCTGTGACTTCTAGGGCTGGAGAGATGGTTTAGCGGTTAAGCGCTTGCCTGTGAAGCCTAGGGACCCCGGTTCAAGGCTCGGTTCCCCAGGTCCCACGTTAGCCAGATGCACAAGGGGGCGCACGCGGCTGGAGTTCGTTTGCAGAGGCTGGAAGCCCTGGCGAGCCCATTCTCTCTCTCTCCCTCTATCTGTCTTTCTCTCTGTGTCTGTCGCTCTCAAATAAATAAATAAAAAATTAAAAGAAGCTGTGACTTCTAATTGCTATATATTATTGATTAAAATATTTTTATTTATTTATTTGATGAGAGAGAGAGAGAACGGTGGTGCGAAGTCTTCTTTCCACGCAAACAAATTTTAGACAGACACATATGCTACTTTGCACCTCTGGCTTTACAAAAGTACTAGGGAATTGAACCCAGGCCAACATGCTTTGCAAGCAAGTGCCTTTAACTGATGAGCCATCTCTCTAGTCCCATATATGTTATTTCTTATGTCTAATTCTTAAACATTCATGCTTTATCACTCATTTAGAGTATATCATTTTCTAAAACTTTAATATTCAAGAACTGTGTAAATGAAATTGGTGAGCATTAGAAAGAATTGGTATCCTTGTCAAATGCATAGCTCAACTGGTAGAGTGTTTGCACATATTGTGTGTTTAATACTTGGCATCCCACAAACTGAGTGCATGGTGTCATTCGCCTATACTCCTAGCCCTTAGGAGGTAGGAGGATCAGGAGCTCAAGGCTGTCCTCAGCTACATAGTATGGTTGAGGTCAGCCTGGAGTACATAAAAAGAAAAATCCTGTCTTAAAGTAAAAGAAAAACAGAAAAGATAATAAAAGTCATCTCATACAATAAGTATGATTATTTTATATTTTGGCAATTTTTCTCTATAATGACAATTTCACTTAATAGCAATGTAAATATCCCTTCCATTTTACTCATCATACATGTGCTTTTTAATATAATTTCTAAAATAGAAAAGTTTTAGAGGTGGTCTCTGGTTCCAAAGACTCTGACACCCTTAGCAACTTCTTCCAACTTCAAGCCTCACATGGAATCTCCAACTGTCCAGTGACTTAACTTGTCAGATTGCTGGAATCAAGTCACTCATAATTGTTACCCTCTGACCTCCAACTGGCAGCTACAGCCTTCTTCATTGCAAGGCATGACACTTCTTTTGCTTGACAAACCCAAACTGTCTGCTCTCCATTTATGCACAGCTGTGGCAGCTGAAAGCATCTGGCATGCAACATATGGAATTTAATTTCCTGATATTTACACAGAATGAAACTGTTTTTGCTTCAGACTACAGGCAATCTTTTGCATAAGATTTTAAGGAAAAAGTTTTCAGACAATTTCACATTCAATCCTAATATTCCCTTGTTGAAATCCATTCACTGAACAAGATGAAAATAGGAATAGATATCTGCTAGTGCTTATTATTAAGAGTGTGTGTGTATGTATGTGATGTGAATACATGTTTTCATGTGTGTGGGTGCACATGCACATGAATCAATTGCTTGACTCTTCATTTTCACTTGAATCCAGAACTCACCAATTTGGCTGTTCTAGCTAGCCAGCTTGCAGAGAGTACCATGTCTCTGCCTTGTGAGCTCTGGGAATACAAGATGGTTACCACATCCAACCTGGCCTTTACATAGGTGCTGGCAATCTGAACTCTGTTCCTCATGGTTTCAGGTCAAGCACTATTGCAGTCTGGTTCATATTGCTGGTAGAAATCACCCAACCAAGAGCAGCTTCTGGGAAAAAGAGGTTTATTTTGGCTTACAGGCTTAAAGGGAAGCTCCACGATGGCAAAGGAAAATGATGGCATGAGCACAGGGTGGACATCACCCCCTGGCCAACATAAGGTGGACAATAGCAACAGGAGAGTGTGCCAAACACTGGCCGGGAAACTGGCTATACCACTCAAAATCCCACCCCCAACAATACATTCCCTCCAGGAGCCATTAATTCCCAAATATCCATCCGCTGGGAACTTAGCATTCAGAACACCTAAGTTTATGGGGGACACCTGAATCAAAGCACTTTACCATTTACCCACTTAGCCACCTCCACAGCCCAATGATTAAGAGTTTTTATAGAGCTATGTGGCTACAGAGATGGCTTAGCAGTTAAGGTAATTGCCTGCAAAGCCAAATGACCCAGGTTCAATTCCTCAGGATCCACATAAACTATATGCACTAATTGGTGCATGTATCTGGAGTTTGTTTGCAGTGGCTGGAGGCTGTGGTGCCCCCATTCTCTCTATGTACCCGTCTCTCTCTCTCTCTCTCTCTCTCTCTCTCTCTCTCTCTCATAAAACAAAAAAATAATAAAAATTTACATGGAGTGACATGGCTGGAAGCTGGAAGAGAGTCAGTCCCCAGACAGTCAGTGCGCCAGTGCCAGAAGGTGCTACATGGGCGACTGGGGGAAAATGATCAATATCTGTCTAAGCAACTCATGGTCTAACCTACTTATCAGCAAGTACAACTGTGGTGCACAGCCATGGTGGGAAACCAACTGCTCTTCATTTGGCTAACTGATCCACTCTGTGGAATGGAAACCAAATCCAAACATGAGCCCACTCTCCATTAACAAGCTACCACCAATCCTGGGCTACAAGAGGGCCTACAGCTATTAAATTCTCTATAAAAAAATAAGGGTTATCCCATTTATCTGATGCTAAGTTTACTCTCCATTGGAGATTCTGCTTCTCTTTTTCAGAAAGACGCAGATCCTAAGGAGAGAACCACCCCATCATACCTCAAAAGGGCTCCAACTGAAACTAAGAACAGTTGGAGAAACAAGCATGGGTGCTGTTTTCTTGGTGAACCGGGTACTGGCATAAGGGTGAAGGAGATTGACACAGAGATCAACTCCTACCAAATCATATATCCAGAGACACAGAGGATTCCAACACCTCATCACTGAAGCAGACCCAAATGAACCCAACATGGCTCAGGGAAATTTTGCAGAAGAGGGGTTGGAACAAATGTCAGAGCCATACATTGGGTCATAATACTCAGAGACATTTCCTTCTACCCATAACTGTGAGTTAACTCCTCAAGGCATGCCCCATATACCTCAACAAGGTTGGCCCAGGGGAAGCAGTAGGACATGTATTAGGCTAACATTGTACAAGCTCGACTGTATTCACTGAGTACAAAATTAATACATACATCGTATATGTATATATATATATATATATATATATATATATATATATATATATATACTTTATAAAAGAGTTTTTACTGGCTTTGTAAAGCTGATGGCTTGTATAGATTCTAATGTCAAATATGAAACATGGGATTTTAACAAAAAGTCATTTGTGGGCTGGAGAGGTGGCTTAGCAATTAAGGAACTTTCATGAGAAACCTAAGGACTCCGGTTCAACTCTCCAGGTTCCAACTAAGCCAGATGCAAAGTGACACAAGTGTGCAGTATCACACATGTGCACGAGGGGGTGTATGCATCTAGAGTTTGATTGCAGTGGCTGAAGGCCCTGGTGTGCTTTCTCTCTCTCATTAAAAGAAGGCCATTTTGTTGGGGTTGCCTCAAAATAAATATTTTTGAATATTTGAAAAATAATCTATTAGTCTTCTAGTAGTTTCTACAGTTTAAAATTTATAGAAAATCTGTGGGGATGGTAGGGCTGACATATACACTACATTGATTTTTCCTATCAGTATTTTACAATACTGTGGCGTGTTTGTCACAACAAGGTGAACCAATATTGGTATAATATTAATAACTTAATTTCATGCCCTCATTGGGGGCAGAATAACTACATTAATTATTTGAAATTCTTTATTTTTTATTTATTCAATCATTTTATACATTACTATGCAGTCATGAATACTTATTTTGTGTTTATGGTTATACTTCAATATACTTATTTTCTTACTCATGTCATCCAGTTGCTACCTGTATCTCTTTAACATTCCAATATTATCATCATTAGATTTTCTTGTTTGAATGCTATTTGAGTACTTTATTCCTCTTTGGCAATCCAGCATATTTCAGGTTCATCTTATATATTTAATACCCCATTTTTAGAATCTGACATTTTCTTTTTCTGTTGACAGTTCCCTTTGTGTATAATACTTTATGTGAAAATTCCCACTTACTTGGAAAGTGAGACTCATGTGTTATTTATAGTTAGTCAGCAAATGATAAAATACATTATTATTAAAATGTATTATCATCATAATAATTACCCTATTATGTATTGTTTAAAAAATCTCATATATTTGTTCAATAAATATCTACTAAACACATCCATTATCTAAATAATAGCATAATAGATGTTGAGGAAATCCTAGTTTATCAAACCAGGGTCCTAGAACCAGAGAACTCATTGTCTCTATTTTTTTCCCAGCTCTCAAGTTGTCTTTGGCTTATAAATATTCTCAATTAATTCCCCAGGTATCATAAATACATATAACAAGAGGATATCATATTTCCTTATTCATTTTTTTCCTTGATAACACAGGTCTGAATCATAGTAGATGGTCATGAAGTATTTGTTGGACACATGGAGAGATGGATGCAAGGAGTTATGGTTGAATGATATAATTGTTCTTTGACATTCTTGTGGAAACAGGAAACTAAAAATATGTATATGTTCTTTTTTAAAGTGGTAAATATATTTCTTCAGCCATATCAAGTTATTAACAGATAATACTAACATTGTTGGTGAGACAAGATTTTGAATATAGATTTTGAATATAGTCTAAGTGATTTTTTAGTGTCATCTGGTATGGACAAGGTTGGCTCAAGACCTGTCACTGGTATGTCTTGCAGTTGGCACTGTCCTCTAGCTAGAAGTTCATCTGGGGCTATAAGCCAAAGGTGACTATTGTTTTCTAGGTCAATTATATTTGTTGATACCTGGGCTTCTCCACAGGATGGAGGATAATTTACTAAAAGAAAATTTTCACGCCATAAAGGTAGAAGCTTCTGAGCTTTTATGGATGATATGAAACCACAAGTCTGACCCATTCTATTGATTAAAAACAGATCTAAGAGCCAGCTCAACATTAAATAAAAGGGAAAATTCACTATTAATTTATGAGAGAATGACAAGATAACATTTCAACATACCATTCAGTATGAGAGAGGAAGGTGGTCATAAGTGATTTGATTGGTTGATAAACACTGCTTTGTTTTCAGGATGCCTGTTTAGATCATTGCTTTAATTCTCAAGAGGTTTCGATTATCTGACAAAAAAAAAAAAAAAGTTGTGCATTCCTCCAAGTCCTTTGAATACAGTGTTAAGCCTCAAGTCAGAGGATAAGAATTTTAATTCTGTATTTATTCTATAACTGCTATTTCCCTTGGCTTATGGCTTAACCCACTAAAATGACCCAGTTTGTAAATCCTTAGCAAAAATAATGTCTTACTACATACTCTCATGTTTCTTTAAAGAAAACAAGTAAATCATCTCAGTAATTGCTCATGACATACTTTACTAACAGAATTTGGTTATGGCCTGTTTCTAATGTCCCTTTGTGATGGCATTGGTGAAGTGTATACTTAGATCTTTCCGCTCCCATAACCTGAGGTTTCAGAATAGGCAGTTTACTTTAGGTAGAAGAATTTATATCATTGATCCATAGTCAAACAGGTAGTAATTATCAATATTATGCATTTAAAATAACATCTAAGCACAAAGATACTGATCCAAAATATGCTGAAAATTATTTCCATACCAGTAATTAGACAATATGGATAACCTTTCTCCCAGACAGACTGAATGTATGAACTTGGCGGTGAGCATATTTTTGGAGGAGTCTACTATCATTGCATTTACTAGTTGTGGATGGCTTGGCAAGTTATATAGCCTAGTGGATCAATACAGATAAGAAATGGTAAAAAGTGAAAATAAACATTTTACAAATTTATTTTGTGATCTAAATATAACAAAACAATCAGGTATTACACATGTGTCTTGAATAAAGTAAGTTCCCAATAAAAGCTGCTCATGTGGTTGATTACATAAAATGTTCCTTTGAAAGTCCAGAAGAATAGAATAGTAGCAAAGGTAAAATAAATGGTCAGTTTGTGGCTGGTGAGATTGCTCAGTGGTTAAGGCACTTGCTTGTAGAGCCTAAAAACCTGATTCTAATTCCACAGTGCCCACATAAAGCCAAATGCATAGTAGCACATATGTCTGGAGTGTGTTTACAATGGCTGGATCCTTGGTGTGTCCATTCTCTTTCACTATCTCTCTCCTTTAAAAATAAATAATATTTTTAAAAATTGTCAATTCAGTGATGAAAAGACAGTGTGAGGCATTTGGATATTTGCTTGGAAAAATGAAATCAAAATCTTTCCTCAGATCATGCATACATTTAACTAAAACTCCTTAAAAAATTAAATGCTAGAGCCAAACTATGAAATATTTAAGGAAAATAGGAAAGTAAATTTTTATGACCTAGAGTTAGGCAAAGATGAAAGATGAAAGATGTCATATTATCCATGACACAAAATGTGTACATTAGGAAAAAATGTAAACAACTTGGATTTTTTAAAAATTTATTTATATTTATTTGCAAGGAGAGAGAGAGAGAGAGAGAGAGAGAGAGAGAGAGAAGACAGACAGAGATACAATGGGCACACCAGAGTCCCTAGCCATCATAAACCTGGATTCTTAGGCTTCCCAGGCATAGGCCTTAACTGCTAAGCCATCTCTCCAGCCTGACAACTTGGATTTTACAAAAATATAACTCAAAGAGAGTAATACTTCAAGAATACCACAAAAAGAAGACATATACTCCAAAGGATGAAATAAAAGTAATATAGTTGATAAGGGATATGACTAATATATTAAGAACATTTATAATTCAACAAAATCATACTGTTGAAACATAGGGATGTTTATGGAAATTCCTCAGTGTCATTTTCTATTAGAAAAATGCTTATCAAATCACCACTAGCTATTGTCCCTTCAGTTGAGATGACTAAAGTAAAATCCATTATTTTGACATGAAAGTAGGGAAAGAAGGAAAATGATACTGGCAAGTGGGGAGGGGAGGCATAAGAAGAAAACATGACATGAATCTATGCAAATTCCACAATGAAGTTCATTACTTAGCCTGTTAAAGTGAAAAATAAATAAGTGAAAATAAAATAAGAATATGTAAAGGATTAGAGAGATGGTACAGTGGACAAAACTCTGTCTGTGGAAGCACAAATTCCAGAGTTTGGATCTATAGAGTCCCTGTAAAGCTGGGTGCTGCTGTGGGTGTCTATAATCTTATTGCACCTACCAAGATGGGAAGCAGACATAAGAAAATCCTCCAGAAGCATGTGGGCAGGCTAGCTAGCCTAGTGAATATGAGAGCCTGCATTAAGTTATGTGGCAGTCAAGAGTACACCTGAGGTTGTCCTCTGACCTCTACATGCAACCTGCGGCATGTGCCTGCTCATACTCACGCACACCCAAACACATTGATGCACACATACAGAAGAATGTGTACAAATCAGAGCCTTCATACCTCATTAGTAGGAATACAAGGTATTTCACTTACTTCAGAAAATAATAATTTTTTTCTTTAATTTTCTTTAAACATGGAGTTAGTAAATGACACAGTAATTTTCTCCTTGGATATCTATGCAAGAAAAGTGAAAATATTCAAATAGATGAACTGGCACAAATATTCATAGTATTATAGTATGCACTAAGGAAAATGCCCATTGACGAATAAACAGCCTACATATTGGAACCTAACGCAATCATAAAAGAGGAATAAAGAAATTATACTTATCACTTCATGGTTGAACATGAAAACATTAATCCAAATGAAACAAGCCAGTCACAAAAGACCACAAGCTGTATGAATCCACTTATATAAGCTACATGGAATTTGCCAATCTGCAGGGCAAGGGGTTGGGAGAAGTAACCAATAGCCTACTAATTGTCACAGGGTTTCTTTTTATGTCAATGGGATTGTTCTAAATTTAAGTTTTGAACGACTCTATGAATAGACTAAATAACACTAAATTTCTACTTTCAATGGATACTTTGAATAGTTTATGAATTGCAAATCAATAAATCTGTGAAATAATATTAGAACAAGGAACACTTACTATATACCATACTCTTTGATCTTTTTAGAGAATGACTTAGTCTTTATTATAAACCTTTTTCAAGCAATCTTTTTTTTTTTCTTTTTTTATTGGTTTTTCAAGGTAACGTTTCACTCTAGCTCAGGCTGTCCTGGAATTCACTATGTAGTCTCAAGGTGGCCTTGAACTCACAGTGATCCTCCTACCTCTGCCTCCTGAGTGCTGGGGGGATTAAAGGCGTGCACCACCACGCCTGGCTCAAACAATCTTTTATTTTGACTTTAATGATAAGGGATAAGACATTTGATGTTTCCCAAAGTCATTTATGTAGGAGTAGGACAACGACTTCATCGTGAGTGACTGTTAAAGAATTTTCATACCAAATTACTATGTCAATGAATTCTTATCAGCTATAATATACACAATCCTTTTGATTTTTCCCTTTTTCAATTTGTTCTCCCTGTACACTTCTTCTTCCCAAATGATTTGTGATGGAAGTTTACATTTATATGAAAATCATTTTCTTTATAAAACCTCATCAAAATTACACATAGACATTTCCATACACACCCAAGTCCAAATTACTATAAAACTTTTTTCTCTTATGAGATAGATTGGATTATCAATGTTATTTATCCCGAGGAAACCAGATAATACCATAGGATAGGAAAGCGAGGTTAGGTGGCATAGTCATGTGAGTTCATAGAAAGTTACCTAGGTTGCTATGACCCATTAACTTAAATAGTGGCTCCATCTATCTCATATCATGTTTTAGACTATTTTATTTCTTGTTCTTTGATTTCCTCATTATAACTGGATAACTATGACAATATTTTCTGATGTTGTGATGGCATTTATATGAAAATTAACAGGTGTATAGCTATGTGTAGCTCAGCTTCAGGAAAAAAAAAAAGAGACCATTCTCCTTTTTCATCATTGTAGTTCCCAGTATCTCAGTTCTCCAGGCATGGTTTATAGGGCAGACAGCCAGGCAAAAGTCATCTTCAAGTTTAGAAAGCTTGACTTTCTTTAAGCTCAAAAATTGCTCTTTTTTTCTCTTTTTTTTTTTTTCCAAGTGGCCAACTTAAACCATATTGAAAACTTGAGGCAAAACACACCAAAATGAGGAAGAGAGCTCATGACAGGAATTGGCTTATTTTCCCAGCTTCTCTGGAGAAATTAGAGCAGCTAAGATGTTTAAATCCCCAGCCAGAACCTATGATTCAATTACATTTTATGCTTCCAGGGATTGCCTTGTTGTGGTTTCCTTATATCGCACACAGAATGAGTCTCCCCATACCTGTGGAGTGGAAATCCAGTCAGTATGAGCATGTGTTGGTAGGCTTGTTCTGTGGTCTCCCTAGGAAGTTGCATCTGCATGGAAGCCCAAGCATAAGGACCAGAAGGTGGACATAACCTGAGTACAGAAGGTCCTGTGTTGCTATCCTAATGGAATATGAGTATTTACATCCTAATTCCATAATTTTAGTATCCATTTTCCTTGATGTGTATTACCCAGCCATCCATTTATCCACATCATATACAAATAATAGTCCAAAGGTCTCAATACTGACATAACACTCTGGAAGCTAATGACTGATACTGTTCTAATCTTCAATTAGTGTCATTGTAATTTTAGCAGGAAATAAATGAAGATAAATAGCAGGTACTTCATCTTGAACTAATTCTGCCTATCTCATCTTTATCACTCTGGGAAAACTGGATTGAGTGATCTAAAGGAAGAAATTTCATTTCACCTTGTCTAAGAATAAATCCTATCACATTTCCTCACTTGTCCTATTCATTCTATATTTTTCTCTAGATTCCTAGATTTTAAGTATGGAAGGGAAAGAAGAGATGATTCAGCCTTATCCACACATTCTGGATCTAGGAAAACCTATGGTTCAGAGATAAGGCATGACCTGTTGAAGACAGGGAAGCAAGTGAGTTGCATCTGTATTTGGTGCTTGTCCTTTTTGTACCTACATCAGATGATTTCTGGGAAATCATCTGGGAAAAAAATCAAACATTTATTTATGTTCAGAGGAAGTGTAAGTATGAGGGTGGGGCTGAAGCAGCTGACCACAACTTCCAATGTCTTACTGTAGAGATTGATTTTAACATCATGGTAGTGAAAAGCTATATTTGCCAGAATATAAATGACCACAGAAGCAGAATTCATGCTCACATCATCTTTGGGAACCACTCCTTGATCTGTGATACCTGGCATGTAATGATGTGAGAAGAGTTTTGTTGATAATCCTAAATTTCCAAATCTGAGACCTTTCTTGGAATGGAGAACTTCCACATATATTGGGAAGTTTTCCAGATTCAAAGAGATTCTGAACTCTATCAGCCACCATCCACTTCTCTAAGAGTCCTTGAATGTTAGAAAATCAGCACAGGAAAGAACTTCAGAGACAAGTTCCTTCCAAATTAATACACTCTGGTCCACACACCAAGTTTATCATATAAAACATTCTCAGTGGCTCATGTATACAACATGAATCTGCAAATTATTGGCATTAGTGAGTGAAACAAACTAACAGCCAGAGTTCTTTCATCTGCTGTATGTCCCAGCCTCAAATTCTCCTTGAATACAAAAGTATTTTATTGATTTTGTTTGACAATATAGAGAGCACAAGGGGAAATACTGGCCATTTGTTATCTGTATTGTATATTTTAGTTTTCAATGAATTCTCTTAAAATAAAATTAGGAAAATTGTGGTTTAAAACTCAGCATATCAAAAGAGTCATGTAGGTATCAAAGTGTGGATGTCCATTTCAACAAAGGTGAACATATAATGGGACATAAACTTGAGCTGAACAGAACCAGCGAAAACTAGAAAAAGCCTTTGAGCAGAATTCTTGAATGAATGTTTGTAATGAAAGGGGAAAATGCTTAACAATTATTGGGCATTTTCTACATTTTAGGCATGGAATTAGGTGCTAAATTCTTGTCATCTGTTTTTAATTGATCATCATAACATCCTTACAATGTGAGAAGTATCTTTATTATAGAGATAAGAATGTTTCTGTTTTCCTTCCCACAACAATAGTATGCTTGGGAAACAGCAATATTTCTATGATGATCAAGTTGGAGGATAATACAATGGGGAATCACTGGTGACCTAGGGCATGCATGTATGAATATGCATAGAAAGGTCTCTCCTTAATAAATTTCCAGTATGTTTTTAATTCTTTAAAGTATTATTATATTTGATTCTTTTTTATGTTTTCTACTTTATTCCCATCCCCTCTTCTTTTCATACACACACACGTACACACACACACACACACACACACACACACACACACACACATATAGATAGAAAGAGAGAGACAGAGAGAGAGAGAGAAAGAGAGAGAGGGAGAGTGAACATTTTTTTGTCAACCCCTATTTGAGTGCTAGTTCTATAATAGCAGGGCCTTTGTTTCAACTTACTTTGTTATTATCATATTACAAGAATCTAGTAGAAGAGTTATTGGTATATAGTGGAGGTTTGATAAATGTCTCCTTATTGAAGAAATGGAAATAAAATGAGCAAATAGTTATGAACTGTGAATAAAGCTCTAAAACACCGACCTCCAACTCTGTGTTTTGTATCATCTCCTAATACAGTCTTCCATTTTGTGGTTCCTTGTGATTTGAGCCTTTCTTCCTTTGCATGTATATGCATGCGTGTGTGTGTGTGTGTGTGTGTGTGTGTGTGTGTGTGTGTGTGTACATGTGTGTGGTTGCACCTCTCTGTAGGCATGCATGTTCTTGCACATGTTCATATTAATGCCAGAAGTTAAATGTGAAATGTTTTCCTCTTCTCTATATGATTTACTGTGGCAGAGTCTCTCATCTTAACTATAGCTTGCTGATGTGGTTAGCTGAGCTAGATAGCTGTCCCCATGGATCCCCACCCCACTCCAGAGTGCTGGGATTAAAAGTAGAGTGCCATACCGTCCCACATTTATGTGAATCCTTGGATCTGAACTCTAGTCTTCATACTTAAGCTGCACTCTATCCACTGAGTTATCTGTCAGCCTTGATTTTAGTCTTTCTTATATGTAACACCAATTTGATCACTCAATTTCTAATTTTTCCCTTCTGCCTCTTACTATTGTCATGACACCATAATGTTTAACTTTGCATATGTTCCAGCAATTCACAATTCCTTATAGGTTCCAAAACGCATCCTACCTTTCTCTATTTCCCTCTTCCTGAACCACTTTGTTTTCTTGGCACCCATTCAATCATTTTAATAGCACAAAACTTAGAGAAACTATAGCATGCAACACATCCACATCCCCTTCTCAAATTTTCCAAAATGGTTGTGTATCATGGGTACTACCTCAGTGTCTCATCCATGTTTGTATTATATCTTCATTCCATAATGGAAAGAAATTTCTCTGCTATTTTTCTTGGATACCATTAGCTAAAGGAAGAAAGAAAGATTTCAGTTCTTTCTGACTTTCAGATATAGTCAAAGTTGAGTATAAATGGCTGTTAAGCATTTGCAACTAATGAAAGACGAAAAGCATATTTAGTTTATAATTCAAATCTACTAATGACTTCCCAAGGTTTCATTATTTAGCTATACATCTATGATGAGCAACTTTCGTGATTTATCTTAGATAGTGAGGCTCCAGAGTAAGGGACTTTCAAACATTAAAATCAAGCACGACCTGGAAAAATGTGGATATGTCAGTCAGTCTATACACAATGATTTCCTGAGCTTGTTAGAAATAAAATGGAGAGATAAGTATAGTGCTGCCTCATAAGATGTACTGATAAGAGTCAAGAACTGTGTAATAGACCATAACCAAAGTCTAGATGTAAAAGGACAGGCCCAAGACCACAGTTACCTTTGCTCCCATAAGAGAAATGTTTGAGATGTTGTGGTGGTGTATAAAAGGAGCAAAGGGAGAGATGGGCAAATCTGAGCCTGACTCTCACTATTTCTTATGTAGGTCTATAGTATTGGGAAATTGTGCTGGTTGGAATGAATTAGCCCCATAGGCTCATATGCTTTGTAGGCTAAGTCCCTATTCTGTGGAATCACTAGATTGTAGAACCTTGCTACAGCAAGTATATCACTGGTGGCAGACCTTGAAGCTTATTAGTCCAGCACACTAGGTGTTAGAGCAAGTTAGTTCACTCAGTCTACTTCCTTTCAGCTGACAAGATGTAACGCCCAACTCTCTTCTCTGCCAAGCTTTCCCTGCCATGATGTCATGAGGAAAACTCCCCTCAAAACTGTAGCCTTAGGTATTACCATGGGATACTTTTTATAATCATGGAAGATGTTAATAAAAATTGAGAAAAAAAACTGTAACTTGAAATGAACCCTTTAGTTGCATAAACTCTTTTTAGTTGGGTGTTTTTTTCTCAGCGATAAGAAGGTAAGTGCTATAGGAAGCCTTGTGACTGACTTGTCAGCTTCCAATCTGTGAAGTACATTTTCCAGTGTCAAATATGGGTCCATTATGGTGTCCAGAATACAGTAATTATTCAATCAAGCTCTGTTTTTGTCAACAGACTTTGATTCATATTTTCATAAGTCTGGACTTGAATTGCTTCAATGCAGAAGATACAGTGGCTCTTATATTATCTAGCCATGACTTAGCAAGAAGTCTGGCTTTCTATATCATGAGTACTGCATTGTGTGCAATGTTTGTGTCTCAAATCTGGTTTTGTGGCTTTTAATAGTTCCCTAGTCACAGTAGTATTCCTGATGTGATGAGGTTACATAAAGATCTACAATTTCTCAAAAATCAAACTCAAAACACTAATATCCACATAAAATGCATCATACCCTTTTGACTGAGCAATTTTATTTCTAGGACTCTATCCAAAGGAAATAACCAGAAGATGCATGTACAGTTATGTTCATCTCAGCATTGTTTATTACAGTGAAATATTAGAAACATCTGAAATGCTTAACAATAGAGATTTGGCTAAGCTAATTACATTTCAGACATTCAATTGAATACCATACAGACTTAAAAAAAAAACTGTGCTCCCTTAAAGCATTTAATGACTTGGGAACATGTTCAAGGCATACCATTAAAATAAAAAAAAAGAAGAAGAAGATAACAAAACAATATGTTCAGTGTGTTTCCAATTTTGTGAAATAAAAATTATGAAGGAAACTATAATAATATTAAATAATGCCAGAAATAGTTCATTATTGGTTGAGAACATGGGCTGTGGAGTTAGAACTTTTGGGTCTGAGTTCTAACTCTACAACTTTCTTGTTATGTAATTTTGGAAATGACCTCTTTGTCCCAGTTTTTTTTTTTTTTTTTTTTTTTTTAATTGATGAAGCAGGGGAAATGTTTGTTACTACCAAATACCAGTGGGTATTTTTCTGAAGTTAAAAAGACATGTATGTATGAAGTGTTTTGAAAATATACCTGATACCAAGTAAATAACATCAAAGTGTTCACTTATTTTAGGTGAAATATTTCATAAGTTAATTCTGTTTAAAAATAAGCAAAAACAAATTACCTCTATGTGAATCAATTTACCTATTAATTGTCCAAGTTTGAATTTTAACCTAATCCTGTCTGACTCGTGTCAGTTCCCAAACATTCTGCAATCCTGAAAATGTTGTATTCATAATTGCAGAAAATGAGTAACTATTTTTTTGCCTTTGCATCTTTCTAGACATTTTTCAAAATTTTAGCATCAGATGCATATTGAATTTGTACCTAGAAAATATTTATACTCTATGTTTCAAGATGTTTTAATGAATTAAAGGGCCAAACTTCATGAAAGTTGACACTAGAGCAAAAGCTGACAAATTTGCATTCACAGAAACCAAGTCACACCACTCAATGATTTCAAAGCAAGCCTGAGTTCAAAAGTCAGATTTCAGTTCTCTCAGATAGCAATGATAGGCCCTAGGAAAAATTACTAAGAAAGTCAGTTTCTCTTCTGTGAAATAAGATACAAACAGCTATTCCAGGTAAACCATATGTGCTTACCTCTTACCTAAGAGTCACTAAGGCGATTGTGGAATTTTGAACTATCTCTTCAAGGTACTGCTTTATCCCACACTGCAGGGAGGCTCAAGAGATCTACATCTTCACTACTAATCTTATATGGCAGCCATAAATGCACAAGCTATTTTTATTTGTGTAGACCAATTTTAGAAAACTCTCTGTATAAAAAACAAAATCTCCACACTGAAAGAAAAAAAAAATTGCCAATGTTTTTGAATATGTATCCCCCTGCCCCACTTGAAAGACCAACAAAAATGCCAAATGCAACAGGGTTCAATTGGGATGTTAAAAATATATCCCAATTGAACCCTGCCTGCCTGTTGCTGATTTGGAAGTGGGCTTGAATGCATTCCTTGCATCCAGATTGGCTTTCTCTTGCTTTTACTCTGAGATGCTGCCAACCCTTTTCTTTTTCTTTTCTTTTCTTTTTTTTTTATTACTAGAACTTGCTCCAAATCCAGAACATGGCAATAGGAATTAACTCTGGCAATTGTGCTGCTCAGACTGCTCACCAGCTCCTAAATCTCAACCAGCATCCTGAGTCTCAGCCGGTACTGATTGGAAAATTGGCCTTACAATTCACAAGAGCTCAGATTTGAGATCAGTTAACACCAGATTTCTGGAAACACTGTCTGCCCCCTTGGGCCAGTGAGTGCTGAAGTTATTCTTCTTAAAAACAGAGCTGAAAGTCATTCCTCTCTTCCTCATTCTTAGTTATTACAGACTTTGTATCCTGCTGAGAAGTCTGAGTGTGGGAGCACACAAAGTCGCTCAGGCTTACATATAAAGGAAAAGTTATTCATACTTGTGCTATTAATTACAGATGGGCAAGTTGAGACCAAGAAAGAAATTAGAATTTGTTGAGCATTATGGACTGAATTTTGTCCTTTCATAAGTCACATGCTGAAGTTGAATACCCTATGTGAGATGTTTAGGGATAGGATTATCAGCTATACATGAAGTCCTGAGGATAGAACTTTAATGGCAGAACTGGTATCCTTTTATGAAGAGGACAGCAAAGATAAGAAGTGAGGACATAGCAAGCGCTGTGTCCAAACAGGATATGGTCTTATCAGCATATACTGAAACTGCAGCTATCTTGAACCTGGACTTCCAGGTCCAGGTCCAATACTTTAAGAAATAAATAGCTGTTGATTTGAACTACATGATCTATTGTGCTTTGTTATAGCAGCCAAAATTCACTTATAATTAAAGCACTTAAAATTAATGAGAACTATATGGGAAGACACTAAGAATTAAGCCAATGATGATTCTTAACACATGTATCTCAGGCTACAGTTGCTTCTCTCACCTTTGACATATCTCATTCATGAAAGACTTTGATGGGCCACTGATGCATTAAGCACCCATATTGCTATTTAAATGTGGTCCAGATCTCAGCAACATGCCAATTAATAATGTAAACAGAACAGTGTGCATGACCATGTTTAAACTATGGATTCCTTGTAATCCTTTAGTCCTTCACTGAGCCATGCACAATTGTCTCACAAGCTATAAGCCCATTTGGAATATATTTCTATATTCCAGCTGACTGCCTTCTGAATGTGGAGCTATTTAAAAGTCAGAATGCTGCTTTTCTGGACAGTGGACACATATGAGGAGGTGTATGCTGGAAATGTGCCCTGAAATGTAGATTCTGCCCATGTTGAAAGTAGACGTAGCCATTCAATCCCTGCATCTCCTTGACATGTGATGTCTGTATAGACTGAACATTTATGTGGCAGAGACCACATCTAGCTGAATGAGGCATCAGGGTTTCTTTCAGCCTGGACTTCTGACATGCACTGAGAGGTTCTTTCATTGTATTATTAACACAATTTTAGGAATACATAGAAAGACACAGACATCACCCGTGGGATGGAACAGAAGGCAAGGAAGTAAGAATCTCAAAGCCTGCATTGAGTCTAATCAATAGTCACTGGATTTTATCTGGGTCAAACACAAGAACAGTGCATCTGTGCCATGACAAAATTGAGGCAGTGATATGAACCACCCAGCTGTTTCACAGAACCCCAAACTCTCCAAGTATTATCTGCAAAGAGCACACAGAAGGTAGCCAGTGAAGGAACTCACAATGTAACTCATAAAAGCTTACATATAGATCTCTGCATCAGCAAGCCAAGTCACAAATGTTGCTTACAGCTGGGCAACTGTGACCTTCCAAGGGCTGCTTATTCTTTGTCACCCATCTTAGAAATAGAGGATTACATAGATGAAAGTTTAGCATACCAGGTTGGTCAAGTGAGCAGTGTGGAATTAGGCTGCTGAAGTATACTAATTGCATGAACTTGGGCAAACTTGGAAACTCTTAATTTTCTTACATGTAGAATGGTGAGTGACAAATTTGGTGCTTATGTCATAGTGTATGGCGAGGATTAAGCATATTAATATACTGGAAACAGTACAGTGAGGTGTATCTAAAACTCAGTAAATGGAAGGCTCTTATGGAATTGATTCCTTACTTCACATGAATAAGCTCCTCTGCAGATACAGCAGCTCACCAAGTAGACCCAGGTGCAGTCAACAAAGAAAGTGTATAGGAGGAAAGTAGGAAATGAGCAAGCTGCTGAGCTATTCAAGAGCATGGTCCATGGCTTATACATGTAATTCACTCTACCACTGAACTGTCTTCCCAGCACATTGTTACCTTTTACCAAGAGCTTACTACATATCTAGCACTATGTCCAGCACTTTATAGATATTATCACATTTAATCACCATGGGCTAGTATAAAGTAAGTGCTATTGGCATTTTCATGCAGGGTAGCCAAAAACAATGGATTTAAATGATTTAGTCATAGTTAGAAATTCATAAGATAGAAGATTTTATGATTCTACATTTATTGCTGTAAATTCTATGACATTAAGCCTAAGTCCCTGCACAATACTCAGAGACATTTTAACATGAAACACACACAAAAAATTCTGGATATTTGGAGTTTCTGTGCCATACGACAATAGCATAACCCTGTGTCATAAAATGGTGCTTTGTCACACGCAGCTTCTACTTTGTTATAAGATGGAGGACATGGAGAATCTACATGTGCTTCCGTTTTCAGAAAATGGAATAGAGCAAATACACAAAGTGAGGCATATGGTCTTCTCTCATTTGAAATTCTCTTTCCCCTAATACAGCAGATTTATGGGACTAAACCTTCAAATCTATGCAGTTAAAGTAAGCATATCAGGTTAGGTGTTGTAGATGAGTGAGACTAAGTGACGATTTTTTTTTTTTTCTGTGATTGGGTAAGTTCACAAAGAATGATCTGTTCCAGGTTCAACCATTTTTCCTCAAATTTCTTTGTGTCATTTTTTCTTACTGCTGTATAGAATTCCATTATGTAGATATACCACATCTTTGTTATCCGTTCTTCTAATGATGGACATCTGGGTTGATTCTAGCTTTTAGCTATTATGAATTGAGCCACTACAAACATGGTTGAGCAAATCTCTATGGCCTGTGGTTTGAAGATTTTAGGGTAGATGCCCAGTAAGGGTATAACTGGATCTGTTGGTATCTCTATAGTCAGCTTTTTCAGGAGCCTCCATATTGCTTTCCAAAGTGGTTGTACCATCTTACATTCTCACCAACAGTGAATGAGTGTTCCTGCTTCTCCAAATCCTTGCCAGCATTTATTTTCATTTTATATTTTGATATTTTCTATCCGTTTGGGGTAAGGTGGAATCTCATAGTTGTTTTAGTTTGCATTTCTCTGATGATTAGGGATGATGAACATTTTCTTAAATGTGTGTTTGCTATTTGTATATCTTCCTCTGTGAACTTCCTGTTCATCTCCTTGCCCCATCTTGTGAGTGGGGTGTTTGTCTTCTTATTGTTTAGATTTTTTAGTTCTTTGTAGATTCTAGAGATTAGGCCTCTATCAGTTGGATAACCTGCAAATATTTTCTCCCATTCTGTGGGTATTCTATTGGCTTTGCTTGTCTGTAAAGAAACTCTAGGATGGATGGGGAGGACATCGAAGGGTGGAAAACAGTAATCTGGACCCAAATGGCAATAGTACTATAAAATTCTACTTCCTAAAAGATAGACCAAATGGCTGAACCTTCACTAGACCCTTACAGGAAACACCTGAACCACAAGACACTGGAGAGTGTAGGATCAAGACTAACCTAAATTTTCTACATCTTCCCTCCCTCCCTCTCCCCCTCTCCCCACTCTCTCTCTCTCCTCTCTAACTCTTGTATATTAGTTATGTTTTTCCTCAATTTCTTAGTGTGCACTGACCTGTAACCCCCACTTCCAGCTTGGGGCTACCATTCACAATGAGCTTTTGATCAGAGAAACCTACAAGGTTTCCCAAAACAATGACAGACTTCTGTCAGAGTACTTGATGACCCACCAAAGGCCAGCGGTAAGACCCTATTGCTGAAGACTCCATACGCAGCTGACACGTAAAATGGAACAGCATGGCTGGAAGCCAGGAGAGAGTCAGTTCCCAGATAGTCAGTGTGTCTAGTGCCAGAAGGTGCTACATGGGCTACTGGGGGAAATGACCAAGATCTGTCCAAGCAACTCATGGTCTAACCTGATTAGCAACAAATAACCAGATGTGATGCCCACACAAGTGCAATAGTGGAACACAGCCATGGTGGGGAACCAAATGCTCTTGATTTGGCTAACTGATCCCCTCAGTGGTATGAGACCCATAGCTGGAGCTGGGAAACAAGTCACACCCATAACCAAACATAAGCCCACTCTCCAATATCAAGGTGCCATCAATCATGGGCTACAAGAGGGCCTACACCTATCAAATTCTCTATCAAAAAAGTAATTGTTATCTCAATTTTCCGGGTGCTAACTTACTCTCTATTGGAGAATCTGCTTTTCTTTCTCAGATAGATGCAGATCCTAAGGAGAGAGCTGCCCCAACATACCTCAAAAGGGGCCCGACTGAAACTAAGGACAATTGGCAAAACAAGCAAGGGTGATGTTTTCCTGATGAACTGGATACCTGCACAAAGGGGAAGGAGACCAACACAGAGAAAAATCAACTCCTACCAAATCAGAGAGCCAGAGCCTCAGAGGCCCCCAACACCTCAGCACTGAAGCAGACCAAAAATGAACCCAACATGGCTCAGGGAAATTTTGCGGAAGAGGGGGCGGAAAGAATGTCAGAGTCACATGTTGGGTCATGATATGCAGAGAAATTTATTGTACCAATAACTGTGGGCTAACTCCACAATGCACAACACATTTACATCCACAAGGAGGGTTCAGTGGGAGGGGGTAGATCATGGATGAGCCTAAAAAATGGTGCCAAACTGCCTGTAACTAATAAATTAAATTTTAAAAAAGTAAGCATAACAAACATTTATATAAATGGTACATCATAAGTATTGTTTAGGACTTTCTGGAAGATAGTTAGAAATATGGCAGTTACTGGGTTTTCAAGGGTATGTCAAGAGAAATGGAGAGACTGAGAAATAGTATCTTGGATGTTTCTATGTTGTGTACTCATTGAGAACTTACCCCTCACATCTTTTGCTTTTTATCTATTTCAGTTTCATTAATTTTGCAATTGGTTTGAAAGAAAATTTCAAGTGAGCAACGGAATAAGAAGGAAAGAGAAGGCAGTGCCCCATTTTGAAAAAGGGCTGTAAGCATCTAGCTGATGATTTAACATGGAAGTAAATTTGAGACTTGCTTACAATTGATGTAGGGACAGCTCCAAAGAACAATCATTAAAATTGCTTGAAGTCAATTATACCAACAACTGCATAGGCATTAGCATTAGGGCTTGGTGAAATATTTAGGGCTGGTTAAATAGAGTTAATTTGTTATACCCAGTATAATTCAATGAAACACGTGAGTATTTTTCAGAGTTCAAAATCAAGGTGAATGAAACAAATCCTTCTACCAGACATTAAGGAAGGATTAGTTGGCCTCCTGAAGGAGTAAGCCCATGACTTTCATTCCTGTCTAGTTGTATGTACAATGGGTTCCTTGATAAATGACCATGATACAACATATTTAGCAGAACCTATTGTTGGAACAAATCCTCCCCTCCTTCATTCTCTTCCTTTTTCCTTACTGTTTTCTTCTTTCCCTTCCTCCCTTCTCCCTCCATTATTCCTTTCTTGCTTCCACATGTTTAGTCCATAGTTGTATCTGTTTACTTTGCTTTATTTCTAAAGATGGAATTCATAAAAGATCTGGGTACCATGCACTCTCCAAGTACATTTTCCTTTGTATAATAGTGTGGGTAGAAGAAGGCCACCCCATCCTTCTCTTAACAGGCTGAGTAGTGGGGACCCTGGAGCACACAGTGGCTACCTTCCTTAGAATAAAATATGACTTGGCCCAGCATTGAAGCTGCTGGTAGGAGTTGAGAGTCAAGCCAGCCAAAATACTTCAATATTTACTGCAGTTCACCAGGATGTCAACATTCCCACATTTTACAGTTGAAACATGACTTTGTAGGACTAAATGTCCTATTTTCTGAAGGTGATTCAAAACAAAAGGCCTTACTTTGCTAGTAGAAATTAAAGTTTCTCCCTCCATCACTGCTCATCTTCTGATGCCAAGTTAGATAGGCCTTTTGGCCCAGTAACAGAACAGGATAATTAGTAGGAGCTTTTAAGATGATGAGAAAGCTTTTGTTTTTTCTGTTTTTTTGTTTCTTTGTTTTTCAAAGTGATACATTTAAGGTAAAAAAAAAAAAAATCTCTCCCATATGATTTCTTCAAGTCCCCAAATTGGAAAAATGAAATACTTTTCAGTCTATAACAATAAAAAAAAGTTTCTGGTCTAGAAAACTTATTACTCTAGCATGTATGTGTGTGTTTATGGCAAGAATGACCATCAAAATTGCTTCATGATATTGAGAAGGACATTTGAGAGAAAATTTTATGAAATAAAAGAAAGCATATACTCTCTTCTAACATACAAGAACAACATGAAAGGTTGTTTTGACTCTGAGGCACAATCTCTACTATGTGCCTGGTAGATAAAAATCCTGATAAAACAAATGAAAACCAAACCTAGGGATATTCCTGAGGCTCATTAAAAAAAAGTATTGATGAGCCTCACATTTTTAAACCAACTCCCCTTTCTCAGTGGTTCTCTTGCATGACAGTAAGTCTGCCTGTGAGTTGTTACTCTGTCTACTGCTCTCAAAGTCCATCTTAGTAGAAACTGGTCCAGAGCCACTGGCATAGTTAGATTGACCCTGGGCAAGTCTCTTTACTTCGACATGAGGAGTTCTTGGCTGTGAAGCAGATAATCATGCCCGCATGACCCCTGACAGTGCTGCTGTTAAGGTTTACTGAGAATGTTTTGACAACCACTGCCATGGAAATTTGCACCTCATGTTTTCAATCACTGCTCATGCCCTCTCCCTTTGTTCTCAGGAATGATGCCGTCTTACATGCCGCCTGTGATGAGCGAGCACAGACTGTGCATTGAGCAGATGCTGGCGCCTCTGACTTCGGCTGATGGCAGTTTCTTCATCAGTTGCATCTGCCTGGCTGTTTGCATGCAGTCCGTATGCAGTGGCACAGCTGTTTGCAGTGTGGATAGATGCTGAGAGGCCAAGTGAAGGGTGGTGGCATAGCATCCCCTCTCTGTTCTGGACACAAAAGGCCTTGTCTATGTAGAGAGGTATATAATAAATGTGTGTTTTAAACATTCTTCTAATTCTCTGGGAGGGAAAGAGAACAACATTGAACTAATACCCCCAAAATAGAGCCGAGCAAACACTTGCCAATTATCTGAAAAGGGAATTTTTTTTTTCCCTGATGTTTTTTCTTTCAGAAACAGTGAACTTGGGACTCTGTGAAGAGCAAGTTATGGTAAGGTCAGCAGTGGTGTTGCCCTCTCTGTGTCCAGTTCTCTTGAGTACCACTGCTAGAGTTCGGGCCCAGTTTTTACTAGAAAACCTCTGAATACTGTGACTTGGATTTTGCTGTGGCTTTATTTTCACATGTGAGTGTTTCTTATTCCCAGGACACCAGGCCTCTCCCAGTCAGAATCAGAAGAGCAGAAAAGCCACCCACATTGGCAAGAAATGAATGACACATTGGCTATGTTTACAATGTGTTCGTAGAAGGAGAGAAGAGAAACAAAATTGGGAGTAAAGTTGGTCAGTCCATCTGATTGAAACTTGATCAGTATTTTAACATGTGAGTTTTCAGGGACAGTCATTGATATTAACAAGATAAATTCACTGAGGATTGGGTGGAACAAAGTGAAAGAGCCCTTCCTCCCTGTGCAGAGCACACTATAATGCTAAGTATGTGCCATACTGACTCATTTCTCGACATTCTTCTATCAGCATATTTGGACATTGATGACCCATACTTTAAAATGACTCCAGGCAGCACTCACATTGTCACCCTCTCCTGGCTTTCTGTGACTTAATTGGTATGCTTTTCTCAGCAACCTTTCTTCACTTGGTCTACCTATTGCACACCTGAGTGGGGCATGTTCTCAGTCCTAGTTCCTCCTCCATGCAAGTTTCTAGGAGCACAGGCTTATTTGCCAGTCATCTTGACTTCAGTGCACATGTGCTGATGATTCCAATGTCACTGTCATTTCTTCCCTTGCAACTATGCATATTATACATACCAACTGATTCAGCCTTTTGATAACATTGGTACCACATATGTGCATATATGTGACAATAGTCCATATACATCTCCCTGTTAGCCCCTCATGGATCCTACATAGTTTGTCATTATTGATGAAAGTTACCTTTTTCTTTTACCCATTACTCCAGAGAAAATATAGGATACATCTTGATATGTCTTTTTCCCTAAAATTCTAGATTCAGATAATCATATGGTTTATTAAATTAACTTCATCAGTTAGTTACATGCTATCCTAAATCAGCTTCCTCATGGACCATCCTTCATGAAACATACCAGCTCTCTACAGCCAACTTATAACGAAAGTACGTAATTCAAAACCAGAAGTCAGACCATGCTACTTCCCTCTGTAGACCCCCTAAGATTTCTTATGTTACTATAAGCTATGGTCATTTCCCCACATTCTGGAAAGTCCTGTGCAATCAGATTTGTACTTGGCTCTCTAGCTCATCTATTATCTCTTTCTCTCTTACTTCCATAGAGACATATCAGTGTTTGTGCTACTCTGAATGAACCTAGGTTAGCCTCAGTGCCTTAGAAACCCCACTGGCTTGTATTCTGTCCCAGATACTCAAGAGCTTTTTACCACCAATGCACATGTCAACTCTCTTCTTCCATAAGATGACCTCCAAGGAAATTTACCACATAGTTATGAGGGAAGTTTCACGTTGAAAAAAAATGTGATGAGGACCAGGATTTGTAGAATGCAAAAATGTCAGTACAAGGAAGTGCATCTTGGTCCCTTAAGACATGTATTCATATGATCAAGAGCTAGATCAATTTTAAAGCCTCAGTAGATATTTAGCACTATAATTCACCATGGCATTTGCCATTTTAATGTGGAATATCTTAGTCTTTGCAAAGTAAAGACATAATTTATGGTGAATGTGGTTGCTTTCCTATGTTCACTGTGAAAGTGTTCCATCTCTTAGCTGGAGACTTGATTTAAACTTGTGCCATTTCTTCAAACAATGCAATATTTCAGAAAGTTTTACAGATAGAAAGTTCACAAGGAAAAAAGAGTTATTTAAGACAACATTCTGGTGTGAGTTTCTAACTTTATACATGAAGAAACTGAGACTCAGTGAGTATAACTGATATCTCAAAGAACACAGAACTAATAGATAACAAACTTTGAACTAAATATTCTAAAAGGAGAATTAATAATATTATGTAAGATAAACTACATCCAACTGGGTTGTGGATTTTCATTAAGTTGACAAAGAAGATTGTATCAACAATAATAAAAAAAAATTTGAACATGTGTGGTATTGTCAGAATCCATGGGGCATTGACATATAACATTTAAGTATTAGGTTGCATTGCTTTTTTGTATTTAAATAACAGAGCACTTTTTCAATAAAGCATTAGGAATGTCAGTAAACTAGTGGCAATGTAAGCATATCTCCAGGAACCATATTCACACTGAAAGCTTTCTATATTAGGGTGGTTTCTCTCATGAGAAAGTAGGTTCCTCATCCCTTGAACATTTAGCTCTGACTCCCCAGGCAATTGTTATTGTTCTGAGTCTTAGCTTGGCCTCCTAGAAAGGGAGAGTCCAAGATAATGACTGCATGTCAGGAAGTTTCATTGGAAACTAACTGTATGAAGTAGAAGTAAGAAGGAAAGAGGGCAGACAGGGGATAAATGAGGTATTGAGCTTTGAGGTCCCATGGACCTCTAGTGAACCAAGCATACTCATTATTCTATCCATATCCATAAAAAGGATGAAACATGGATTCATCAGCTTCTACTCTACCCATCATGGCTGTGCCCAAGCAAGTGTCTGGGGTCTTCAGTAATTCTCCAAAACAGCTTAAGGGAGCAATGTGGAAGAATGTGCTAGTGTAGCATTGGAACTATATTTGGGTTCATCTTCTTAAGTTTTCCATTTTAAGTTGTCAGCTTTACTCAAGTAAGAGCTATACCAATGTGGTTCATTAAAAGTATTTGCTAAACTAGTCTTTTTCTTTAGATTGATATATATGTTAGGCTCCCCAAGAATCAGGAAATGCCCTCGCAAAGATAGGTCCCATCATGATCTGGCCAAGACAGTAGATTTTCCCAATGGGTGTTCCCAATCTTGATTGATCCACTAGGTTTCAGTGGCTACAAACACACTACTAGAATCTTAGCTTTTAACTATTATGCAAGGAATTATAATGTAATTACCAATTTTAATAGGGTAAGATGAAGATTTTCCTGAAACCTAACAATAGATCAGATAATGAAAAACCTCAAGTCTCTTATTGCAGGTCTACTCAGAGCTTTCTGAATTCTGAGGTCCCGTTCAAGGATACTCTACCAGTTATATTCCTGTTCTAATTTCTGGGGTTTATAGAGTAACATCCCTAGTGGACTGAAAAAAGCAAAGATGACTATGTCAACATCAGAATTACAAAGTCTTGCCGGGCGTGGTGGCGCACACCTTTAATCCCAGCACTTGGGAGACAGAGGTAGGAGGATTGCCATGAGTTCAAGATCACCCTGAGATGACAGAGTTAATTTCAGGTCAGCCTGGACCAGAGTGAGACCCTACCTCGAAAAAAACAAACAAACAAAAAAAAACAACAACAACAACAAAAAACCAAAGTCTTCATTTTCCTCCTCTAAAGTGTGGTTTTGAGTGAGCCTTTATTTTGTCCAAGGATAGGGGAACCCCACTCTGTCTCTGCCTTCAGTTTGACTTAGTTGTCATGGAGCAGTGATTCAGAGGAAAAGTACCTTTCAAACCCACATGAATTTCTTCTTTTTCCCTGCTACAGAATTTTACAGAATGACGTATGAGAGATATAGCACCTCTTCTAATGCACAGAAATGAGGGGACCTTGGGGGCTTTCTCACTTTCTCTCCCCAGAATGTTTAATCACTTTGGAAAAAAGAAAGGCATACTTGTTTTCTATGTACCAAAATCTCCTTTATTATTTGTGTGTTTCTCTTAAACATGCCCACAGGTCAGTTGTTCTCTGCCCCAGAAAGTCCTCCAAGACTTTCCAGGCTGGAGTCAGCTCATTGTTTTCTCTGCTCACATAGCACTCTGTGAAGCTTCTACACTATCTGTTTCTTTTTTTTTTTTTTTAGATAAAATAATCTTTTATTTATTTATTTATTTATTTATTTATTTACGTTTTTATTAACATTTTCCATGATTATAAAATATATCACATGGTAATTCCCTCCCTCCCCACCCCCACACTTTCCCGTTTGAAATTCCATTCTCCATCATATTACCTCCCCATTACAATCATTGTAATTACATATATACACACTATCTGTTTCTTAATTGCATTATGCTCTTTATTTTTAATTTGTATAAGCACCTTTCTCCTTAGATATATGTTTTCTACTGAGTATTAAGTACATAAAAGGCATCAAGTAAAAATGAAAATTTATCCTCTGGCTTCTTTGTTACTTTTATCCCCTATATACTCCCATATACTAAAATACACAGACTACTCTTTTGTTAAATATGGCTGAATAAGTATGTGAATGAAAGAAAAAGATGTGGAAATTAGAGTATTTGCTATGGGCTACTCTGTATCTTACATATGTCACGTCTACAGAAGGAAGCAGGCAAGCATAGAGTTACATAGCGAATGTTTAAATACTGCTTATCCTAGAAAAAAATTGGGAAATTCATATAATCAAATACTGTGAGGGGCAATATATTGAAATTATACTTTATTTTATAGCATTAAGAACTAAGGAATCTAGAGGTGATTGGTTTATTAGGGATACTCCCTCATGAGTGAAACTAATGCCCTTATAAAGGAGGACAAAGAGTTCATTTTCCCCATCCACCATGTAAGAACACCTAGAACAACAATGACAAAAAATGGGTGGGGGAAAACTATAATCTCCTAGGCTACAACAGTGGACTATGGGCAAGAAACTACAGTGTTCTTCTGCAGCCTTTCTCTCTCTCTCTTCTCTCTATATCTTTTATACTAGTTATCTTTTTCTTCCTTTTCTTAGTGGGCACTGACCTGTAACTCCCAGAACCAGCATGTGGCTGTCAACTACAATGAGTTTTTTATCAGAGAGACCTACAAGGTTTCCTAAAAGACAGACATATTTCTGTCCGAGTACTTGATGACCCACCAAAGGTTAGTGTTAAGACTCTACTGCTGAAGACACCTTAAGTGGTTGACGCATAAAATGGAATGGCATGGCTGGAAGCTGGAAGAGAGTCAGTCCCCCGACAGTCAGTGTGTCTAGTGCCAGAAGGTGCTACATGGGCAAATGGGGGAAAATGACCAATATCTGTCCAAGCAACTCATGGTCTCACCTACTTAGTGGCAAATAACCTGTTGTGATGCTGACAACAGTGCAATAGTGTCACACAGCCATGGTGGGAAATCAACTGCTCTTGATTCTGCTAACTGATCCCTCAGTGGTATGGGATCCATAGCTGGATCTAGGAAACAAGTCAGAACCATATCCAAACATAAGCCTGCTCTCCACTATCAAGCTACCACCAATCATGGGCTACAAGAGGGCCTACACCTATTAAATTTTCTCTTAAAAAGTAAGGCTTATCTCGTTTCTCTGGTGCTCAGCCCCCCTCCATTGGAGAATGTGCTTCTCTTTTTCAGATAGATGTAGAACCTAAGGAGAAAGCCACACCATCATACCTCAGAAGGGCCCCACCTGAAACTAAGAACAATTGGTGAAACAAGCAAGGGAGCTGTTTTCTTGGTGAAGCAGGTACCAGCACAAGGGTGAAGGAGATCAACACAGAGAAAAATCAACTCCTACCAAATCAGAGATCCAGAGCCTCAGAGGCCCCCAACACCTCATCACTGAAGCAGACCAAAAATGAACCCAACCTGGCTCAGGAAAATTTTGTGGAAGAGGGGGTGGAAAGAATGTCAGAGCCACATGTTGGGTCATGATATGCAGATAATTATCCTACCCTTAACTGTGGGCTAACTCCAGAATACATAGCCCATATACTTCAATAAGGAGGAGTCAAGGGAAGAAGGTAGGTAATGGATGAGCCTAATAATGGTACAAAATTGACTGTTTTTGCTGAGTACAAAACTAATTAATAAAAGAAAGAAATTACAGTGTTCATAAATTACCCAGTTTAAGGTATTCGAGCCACCAAAATGAACTAAGTAAAAAAAAAAAAATTCTTTTTAGTTACTGAGTTTATATGTTTTAGTGTCAATGAATTTATTGTGTCCATATGTTTATGGATAGACGTGTGTACAGGTACATCAAAGTCTAGTGGTGTCATACTTGATCATTATCTAGCTTATCTTTTGAGTCTCTGCTGCGGTTGCTTTCATGTTGCTGGGACAAATAGCCTGAGCCAAAAGCAGCTGATGACAGAAAAGGGTTTATTTTATATGATAGTCTTTAGGGAAAGAATCATGATGGCAGGGTCATGTGTGGCTCAAGAGGAGCTTGGATATCACACCTTACCACTGCCTTTTGGAAATAACATCAGGTTCTTTGGCAAGGAAGAGCAGGTTATAACACTCCCGAGCCCACCCCAGTAGTATACCCCTCCTGCAAAGCTCTGCCACCCAAACTACTACCAGCTGGGGACCAAGCATTCAGAACACATGAGGTTATGGGGAACATGTGATTCAAACTCCCTTCCTCTCTCACTGAAACCTGAATTCATTGATCAAGCTAAACTAACTAGCCAGAAAAGGCAGGATTCCTCCACTGTACCTATGAGGTGCTGGGATTAGAGGTTTGGGCCACTATATCAGTCTGTTACATGAGTGTCAGTGATCTGAAATCAGGTCCTTAAGCTTGTATGGTGAGCACAGAGGCTTCTCCACTACCCTTAATTACTCATTATATTGTTACTCAATGACAACAATTTGTCATATTTTGTTGAAAAACACTACAGAAAATTTTGAAATCCATGCAGTTTTTTTTAAAGAATTAGTTCAGAACTGGGCATGGTGGCAAACACTTATAGGCCCAGTACTTTCATTTTATAAATGGTACAGATTGGAGGAGCGGGAGTTCAAGGTTGTCCTCAGCTGTATAGTTAATTGAATCCAACCTGCTCTGTATGAGATCCTGTGTCAAGAAGAAAAATTCTTTGTTTAATTAGTTATATATATAGAGTGTGTATATAGCCATGACGGTTCTATCATTAACCTTCTCCCTGTCATCTCCCCATAAGAATTGTGGGTGTTGCATTGTGAGGATGTCCATTAAGTATAGGGGAGTGGCCATGTCTCTGTTCATAATGACCCAACTTATGGCTGTAACAATCTTTCCAACCTCTCTTCCACGATTTTCCCTGAGCCATGTTAGGTTCATTTCAAAAGAAAAATTTCTTGTATTTGTTTACTTAAATTTTTAGTAGAACTCATTCATTGATCTTTTATGTATTTAATGATGTTTCTGTGCATAGGAACATAAGAAATGAAAATGCATATACTCATAGGCACCCCTGTTTTATTTTATGATTTATACATTTGGTGTTAAGTAGAAAATGTCTTGAAATGCCAAATAAAAAAAAAAATAATAATGCCGGGAGTGGTGGCGCACGTCTTTAATCCCAGCACTCAGGAGGCAGAGGTAGGAGGATTGCCATGAGTTCAAGGCCACCCTGAGACTTCATAGTGAATTCCCAGTCAGCCTGGGCTAGAGTGAGACCCTACCTCAAAAAAAAAAAAAAAATACTAACTGGTTTTCTTATGGTTTACTTTGTTCTGTTTTTTTTTCTTCCCTCTTGCCTCTCTCCATCATTCCTTCCTCCTCTTCAGCCAGTGAAATTGCTTTCTTTTACAATGTGTCATTTTATTTTTCTAATAGTTATATGAGCATTATATAATAAGGACAAATCACTATTTCTAATTAAATGCTTTGACCATTTAAATTTTATAAGTCAATAATCATACATGTATGAAATAAGTTTTTCTGTCCTCTGAATCGTTAGTTATGTTTTTCATGTGTTTCCTTGTGGCAACTCTGTAGCAGTGTTAACAGCAGTGAAATATCTGCATCCTTTTTAGTTTGGAGAGAGAAAACTTTTATTGAGTTTACAATGATGAATGTGATACTGGCTGTTTGGGTAAGTCAGGTAACTTCAGCAGTGTTAATAAATAGCTCCACTCTTCTAAGCTACTGTATTTATCTTATATGACAACACACAAAATGAAAGAAGATAGGACGTCAAGGGAACTGAAGATTAGGAGCTGACAGCAGAGTTAGTGGCCTAGGGAGTGGAGAACTGGAGCCTGTCTAATGCCAGGTGGCTGGGGCCAACACTGAATTGAACAACAGTAGTTATAGCTTGAGCACTAACTCCTACTCTTTGTAAATCACATGGTTGCACTTTTGCATTGCTTCTTGACTCTCCAAAACTTTGGTTTTAAGGTTTTGATTTGGCAGATACATTTTAGATTTGTCTTTTCAATCCTAAAAAGCCAGGCCCCTCTGTCTATCCACTGGACTCAGAAGTAAACCCCAGAAACCATTGCCAAAAATGAAAAAAAAAAAAAAAAGAAATGTTACAATGATACAAAGTTATAATTAATTCCTTTCAAAAAGTCAAATTAATATCAAACCTCATTTCATTTTATTTTGCGCGCGCGCGTGTGTGTGTGTGTGTGTGTGTGTGTGTGTGTGTGCACACGCACACGCTCCCCTGTTTCATGGCATGCATGTGGGGGTGAGAGGAAAACCTTGAGATGTTGCTCCTTTCCTTCTATTTTGCTTGAGACAGGGTCATTCTTGTTGACTTGCCACAGGGAAGGGAAGACAAGCTGGCTCATGAGCTGCAGGTTTCTCCTGACTCCATGTTCGAGTGTCACAGGTGTATTGGGATTAAAGACACAAGTGACTTTGCAGCTAGCTTTATGTGGGTGTTGGTGGTATGAACTCTGGTGGGCAGGCTGCTAAAGCAAGTGCCTTTAACTATGGACCCATAGTCCCTGTTTTTTTTTTTTTAATTATTTTGCATTTCTTGCATTTATGAGACAGGATCTTACTATACAGTCCAAGCTGGGCTCAAATTCTACCATCCTCTTTCTCAGACCTCTCAGGCTAAGATTATAGGCATGTGACATGACGTTCAGCTTTGAATTTAATTTTAAAAAGAGGAGAGTTTATTAATATACTGTCCACAAGAGTTTTTACTTAAACAAAAGTGACTGACTCAAAAAGACTAAAAATAAAAATTTTTGGTGAAAATATTTGCTTACAACTCAAAAAACAAATCCATAAGAAAGAGGACAAATAAGATATTTAATTTCTTTATTGTCAATGACCCCCTCATCCCAGTCAGCTATTCTTTGTGAACACAGGCAGTTAAATGCCTTCTGTAAGGAATATAAGGTAGATTTGTTTTCTGCTTCCTCTGCTTGGAAGGCTCTCCTCATGCAACAGGTTCACTTCCTTTGTGACATTTCACTTTGTACTTCCCTTTCATGAGACTTTTAAAGGTCCCTCTTCCTCTTGGTCACTACTGGTCCTCCTGTGACATCCTATTATTTTCTGAGTGGCTCTGAAGGAGCTCAGAGTGCTTACCCATGTGCATATGGTGTTCCCAATGTCCCTAATCAGTGCCGTTGCTGTCCTAACAAGTTGTGGCAGCTCCTGGCTTCTCTCCTGGATATCTATCTATCTATCTATCTATCTATCTATCATCTATCTATCTATCTATCTATCATCTATCTATCTATCTATCTATCTATCTATCTATCTATCTACCCATCTGTCAATCATATATCAATCTATCTATCTATCTACTTATCTATCATCTATCTTTCTTTTCTGTTTTTTTTTTTTTTTTTTTTTTTTTTTTAAGGTAGGGTCTCTCTGTAAACAAAGCTGACTTGGAATTCACTATGTAGTCTCAGGGTGGCCTCAATCTCAGTGATCCTCTTACCTCTGCCTCCCAAGTGCTTATAAAGTGCATATAAAGGGTAAAAGGTAAGAACAATGAGCTCTAACTAAAGTGGCCATGGGGGGTCATCACCCATGCTGGGATGAGACTTCTTGGTGGTACGGCTGCTTTGGGGTTCCACACTCCTGCAATCAACCTCTCACCCTGCTTTGTAAGTAAACCCAATAAACTCATTGGTTCACCAAACTGGTATTGGTGCAGTCATACTTTGGTCTTTGTGGTGGTTTGATTCAGGTGTCTCCCATAAACTTAGGTGTTCTGAGTGCTAGGTTCCCAGCTGATGGAGATTTGGGAATTAATGCCTTCTGGAGGCAGTGTATTGTTGGGGGTGGGCTTATGGGTGAGTGTTTGGCACACTCCCCTGTCACTGTCATTAAAGTTGTGCACCACCATTCACAGCTTTTTTTACATTTTTATTTATTTATTTATTTGAGAGCGACAGACACAGAGAGAAAGACAGATAGAGGAAGAGAGAGAGAATGAGCGCACCAGGGCTTCCAGCCTCTGCAAATGAACTCCAGACGCGTGCGCCCCCTTGTGCATCTGGCTAACGTGGGACCTGGGGAACGGAGCCTTGAACCCCGGGGTCCTTAGGCTTCACAGGCAAGTGCTTAACCGCTAAGCCATCTCTCCAGCCCCCAGCTTTTTTTTTTTTTTTCAAGGTAGGGTATCCTTCTAGCCCAAGCTGACCTAGAACTTAGTCTGTAATCTCTGACCCCAAGTTTATAGTGATCTTCCTACATCTGCCTCTGGAGTGCTATGATTACAGTCATGTACCATCACCCCTAGCTCTTTCCTGGCTCTTACTAGTTTCAGTCCATCCTGCTGCCTGAAGTTGTAGATCGTTCTGTGTTGAATACACATCTCACTATTGGATCCAATCATTCTTTTCCTTTAGGATTGATTAAATCATTTGCTAGTGTTGGCTTTAAGGATAGTTGTGATTTAACCTGTGCCTAAATGTTTAGCCTTATCATCTCTAATGCAAGTCTACTGGTTCTTCTCTCACCTTTGGATTTTCAAGACATCTTTCAGTCTGGCTGCACCCTTCCTCTCCTGTGCCCTCATTTATCTCTCCCTTCACACTTCACCCTAGTTGCCACTCTCATTGAGATGTTGAGTGTCCAAGCCTGCTATGCCCTCTCATGGGCCTCTGGCCATCTCTCTTCATAGAACAGCAGAGATTTTAGTAGCCTGTCTCCACAGACATATAGAAGACACCGAATATGATACTCTTGGCTTCAATGTCCTAGATCTAGCAGAGTTCATGGAATCCTGAAGTTAATTATAACACACACACACACACACACACACACACACACACACACGTTAAATAAAATAGTAAAGCTGGGTTTGATGAATCTCTTCATAACCTCATTTATCTCTCTTTTTTTTTTAAAGTAATGGTGTAACTTAAGCTGGACTTAAACTCCTGATCCTTCTGACACTGCCTTTTTAGCAATCGCTTACAAGTGTGTACCACCACAACCAGAAAATCTCTTTTCTTAATAATGTAGACAGGGATAATATAAGGAACACTTATTTGGGAATATCTTTCTCAGAGCTGCTACTTTTACGTTGCTTGTTATGTACAGCAGCCAATTGGTGGGTTCTAATTCATTGATCTAAAAATAAGCAGGGAGTATTACATTGCCAGGGATGATCTCAACTCAGCTCTGGGAGGCAAGGTCTCCCTTGGAAGCATCTTTGTTGCTCAGCTGCAGAATGGAGTCTGCTTCGACAATTTCTCCTTGGTCAATAGGGATTGGGATAATGGAGGCAATTTGATGAGCTATGGCATGTGTTGGTTTAGTTCCTTACTGTGAACATCTTGCCATTTCTGAATCCATGAGTCAGGCTTATGGCAGTCAAGCAAGTAGCTGAACAAGTATGTCCAAGGAGATCTGTGGTATCCTTGGCTTAGGGCTTAGTTGCTACCTATTAGGGACAGATGTCCTAGAAGTGATGTCACTATTTGTCTTATTCAGGCCATTACTACATGGTAGGCTTAGGGCAAGGAAGATTTCAAGGGAAATTATTAGAGTTCTTTGAATTATTTCTTATGTGTATTTGTACACATGAATTAATATCTACCTAACTAACAGAGACATAAGAAATATGTATTCTAGTCCTTGCTCTGTTATGATTTAATAGGCCACCCTGAGTAAGTTTTATTAAGTCTGTGGACTTAAAGTCTACCAGCACTGCTATTGTGTTGGAAAGGTACTCTTGCAGGTAGTGAGTTTGCCCTCTGAGAATGACAATAATTTCATTGTGGTTAAGGCACTTGAATAATTAAAACATAACTAGCAAACTCAATGGTTCTGTTCAGGTTTATCATCACTGCCTCAAATAGGTCTGTATTCATCAACTTCCAACATCCTTTCCAAAATGTAGAGACATTCAGAAGGGATGCTGGGTTGCCTTCTGCTGGTAGATGTTGCCAGATTTAAGCAGCATGCAGCAGGGAACCAGATTGCAATGGTTGAAATGAAGTTTCTAGGATGGCCAGGTTGTGTCAATGAACTCCAGATCCTAATTTCCACAGAGTTTTGGTAAATTGGACTTTCTGTGTATAAATAATCGGCAAAATTATATGACTTCAGAAGTAAGCATGTCTAAGCTTTCTCACTAGTGACCTTAGGAGAGTTCCCTCAAGCCTGAGCCCACAAGTGTGCCATCTTGATAAAACTAAAACTTCCTTTAAGTGTTAGCAAAAATTCATGGAAGCTTTATAGGTACATAGTGTATTCTTGTTTTTTTGTTTATTTTTAATCTTTTTGGGACCATCGTAATATCAGTATTAGCCCCATCTCTAACTGCTGTCCACCAAATACCATGTTTGGTTTGATAATTGATGTGAAGAGAAAAACACAGAAAAACGTGGATTGATTGTTTTATGAGAATCAGGCCTAGTGCTCTGGGCTTCCAATACTCCATTTGCATTAATACTTGCAGTGGTCATGTGATGGACAGATGACTCAAATTACATCCAGGAGAAAGTTACATTGAATAGGTTTATCACTTGCAAAACGTTATTCAAAAGCCTTATTTATTTATTTATTTATTTATTTATGATATTGGGTCTTGCTATAGCCCAGGCTGACCTGACATTCACTATGTAGTCTTAGTTTGTCCTTGAGTTCATAATGATTCTCCTACTTCTCCCTCCCAAAATTAAAGGAGTGGACCACCACACCTGGCAGAAAAAGAGAGAATGGGTATACCTCCATCCACAGCAAATGAACTTCAGACACATGTGCCATCTTGTGCACCTGCAGGTTTGTGAGTAGTAGGGAATCAAATCCAGGCTGTCAGACTTTGCAAGCAAACACTTTAACTGCCTAGCTATCTCTCTAGCCCATGTGTTTGCTTTTTATAATAAAATCCCTAATATTTTGATTTGGGGACATGGTGACATGAATTTAATCTGTCATCAACCATGTGCACTAGAAGTTGATGTAATAGAAGTTGAAAGGAGAAGAGCGGAGAAAGGGGAGAGAGTAGGGAAGGAGAGGAAAAGGGAGGGGGGAAGAAGAAAGAAGAAGGAAGAAGACAGGAGGGGAAGGTGGGGGAAAGGGGAGGAGTATTTGAATCATTGCTCTGCTCATGATTCCACCTGCCTGCAATGACTTTCTAGGTGGATTTTACTCACACACACACATAAGAAAAAAATATAGAAAATGAACTAGGTCCATCTTTGTAACATAAGAGACCTGGGTATAAGTTGTGCTTGAGTTCTTACTAGCTACGTGGCACAGGTATTGCTTGGTTGCTTGGTCACAATCCTGAGATTTATGTTACCAGCCTGACCTAAAATTCTATTGCTAGGATTAAATGATAAGGTACAATGCACATTTCTAGACAACACTTTAAACTTTAACTCACTCCTGAGTTAGGAAATTTGCCTTTTAATTTGATAACCAGTAATCAATTTTAATTATGATTTACATTTTAATTTTTTTTATTTTATTACTGTTGACATTTTTTCATATGTATATAATGTATTTTAATCATCTTAACCACTATTACCCTATCATCCCACTCACATTTTCACTAAATTCCTTGTTCTTCCCAACTCGTCCCATTCCTACTCCCATCTCCCATGTCTTCTGTTTCTTTTTTTTCTTTTTTTCCATGTGGTCCACTTTCAGTAGGGTTGCTTACATCAGCATGGGTTGGCAATTATTTACTGGAGAGTGAGCATTTTACCAGTGGTTCAACAACTGTAGAACAGGACTCTCCCTTCCCATCTAACCATTAACAGCCAATAGTTACTCAGAGAGGGGTGGTGGCTATGGACCCCTTCTTCATCCATGATGGAAAGATAATGGGCTCATACTTTTGCAAGGAAAGCACAGAGGTCATGAGATCATGAGTGTGACTTCCATGCCTTCTCCAGAAGACGGCATTCCATAACACTTTTCCCCATTTTCCAACTTAAATTCTTTCTGCCATTTTGTGCAAAATTACTGGAAAACTGAAAGGGGCAACATTTATAGCCCATTTAGGGTTGACCACAAAATAATAACTTATGGTCAGAGATATGGATGTTATTCAGTAGTTAAGAATGCTTACAGCGGGCTGGAGAGATGGCTTAGAAGTTACACACTTGCCTGTGAAGCCTAGGGACCCTGGTTCAAGGCTTGATTCCCCAGGACCCACGTTAGCCAGATGCACAAGGGAGTGCATGCATCTGGAGTTTGTTTGCAGAGGCTAGATGCCCCGGCGTGCCCATTCTTTCTGTCTCTCTGCCTCTTCCTCTCTCTGTCTGTCGCTGTCAAATAATTAAAAATTAGAAAAAAAGAATGCTTACAGCACAAGCATGAGGGTGTGAGAGGGCTTGCCTATCTGTAACTCCAGTCCTATGGGAATCAGACACCAGAAGTCATTGGGGTTTGTTGATTGACTGAAAATAATAATCTGGAAGTTCTGAGAAGAGTAAGAGACTCTATCCCAAAGAAATAAGTGAATGAGTGAAAAGAAGATACCCACTATTCTCCACTGGCCTCCACATAAGTGCACACAGGGCATACACATCTGTATATGCATGACACACACATCATATTACATGTCACACATACTCTGCACACACATGCAAAAATAAAAAATAAAAATGAGTCATTTAGTCTCAGAACTTTGGCCAAATATGCATTTCTGCATCAACCTCTACCGATTGCATAAAGAAGCTTCTCTAATCAACACAAAGAGCTGCACTAATCTAAGGGTATAAACATGAATACATTCATGAGAAGGCAGTCTGCTAACCTGTCCATTAATCATAACAACAGTAGTAGTTTTCCCACCTATCACCTCCCAACCCATGGGATTTTGACCATATTTTCAGTACTAGACATGGATTCTGTCCTGTAGAGCAGGCCTCGAATCCAATTAGAAAGCAGATGGTTACATGCACAATAACCATGCCACTGTTGCACAATTTGGCACATCTTTCCTGGATATTCAGTTGTAGGGAATGCAGGAAAATAATGGGATAAAACTGTTGATTACTGATAATTTTTAAAGTTAGCCAACAAGGAGAAAAGTTCTAGTTCAGTTCCAGCTTGATTTCTAAGTGTATTGCAACTGAAGCATGCAGTGTCTTCAGGAATAAAGATTTGCCACCCAGCTTGTGTGGGCAATCAAGAGCAATAGGAATTGCCTATATTATTTTGGAGACTATAGCTTTCCTACAAAAAGTTGATGTAAGCAACCCTATTGAAAGTCAGTGGATAGCATGAAAAAAAAAAAAAAAGAGAGAAACAGAAGGCATGGGAGTAGGAATGGGACTAGTTGGGAAGAATAAGGAATTTAGTGAAAATGTAAGTGGGAAGATAGGGTAATAGTGGTTAAGATGATTAAAATACATTATATACATATGTAAAAATGTCAACCATAATAAAATAAAATAAATTAAAACATAAATCATAATTAAAAGTGATTACTGGTTATCAAATTAAAAGGGAGGTATCTCACCTAAGGTACTGGAATTTTCACTTAATATACTGAATCTTCAAGATGCAGCCTTATTATTGTCAAGTATGACACCTTTATCCAAACTCTATTTTTTTTTTCAAGGCAGGGTCTCACTCTAGTTAAAGCTGACCTGGAATTCACTATGTAGTCTCAGGTTGGCTTCGAACTCATGGTGATCTTCCTACTCCTGCCTCCCGAGTGTTGGGATTAAAGGAGTGCACCACCATGCCCAGCCCAAACTATTCTTAAGTTATATTTTTTGTTAACTTAAAAAGTCATAGGTTTGGCTCCCCAGACCTCATCATTGAAGCAGACCTAAAATGAACTCAACATGGCTCAGGGAAATTTTGCAGAAGTGGACTAGAAAGAATGTCAGCCATACATTGGATCATGATACACAGAGACATTTCCTCTTACGCATAACTGAGGACTAACTCCCAAATGCATGACCCATATACTTTAACATGGAGGGTCCAGGGGGAGGGGGGAGTACAAGGAAGGAGGATAATAATGGTACCAACTTGACTGTATTCACTGAGTACAAAACTAATTAATAATAATAATAATAATATTCTAGAGTTAATGAAAAATGTCATAGGTTTACATATGACTTTTCATACATCCTTAGTTTCAGTTAACTTTATCCCCATATCCTCTCACTCCCAATCTACCTCCACCAATCTCTGCTTAAAGCTTAAATAATAGATTTTGTTTGAATAAGCCACACTATACTGTAATAAACTTACTATTTCAGAGATGGAATAAAAAGTATGTGCAATACCAAGTGTTATTGAAAGCCAGCTCTATTAGGAAGAAAAGTATTACTTTTGTCTTTTGAAAATGTTCTATGACTTTTTCTTAAAATGTCAGATGTATAATCTTTTTTTTTTAAATTTTTTATTTATTTATTTGAGAGCGACGGACATAGAGAGAAAGACAGATAGAGGGACAGAGAGAATGGGCGCGCCAGGGCTTCCAGCCTCTGCAAACTAACTCCAGACGCGTGCGCCCCCTTGTGCATCTGGCTAACGTGGGACCTGGAGAACCGAGCCTCGAACCGGGGTCCTTAGGCTTCACAGGCAAGCGCTTAACCGCTAAGCCATCTCTCCAGCCCAGATGTATAATCTTGATCAGGTTCAACAGACTCTTTCTGTAAAGGGCAGGCAACATGGTAACTTGAGCTAGTGCTTTGCATGAAGGTGGTTAAATATGTTTTCATCATCTCATGGGGCTGTGGAGAATTGCTCTAAACCTGGAGTCTCTTTACTTGAAAGTCATAAAATTCCAGGTACACATGGGTTTCTCAACTACAGGTGGCTATGATTCTCTTGTAGGTAGCCTGGTGTTGATTTTAAAATTAACCTTTACATAAAAAAATAAAAAAAAAAACACCTGACATCCACAGCTATACTTTTTAAATGATACACACTGATTAGTGGTCTTTTTGTATGCTTTAATGCTTACATACTTATCAATTAATACAATAACCAAATATGTAGAGCTGTTTGCTGGATTCTAATGTCTCAGAGACAGACTACAACAAGAAGCCGAAACTGAAAGCTTGCCTATTTTGGTCATCTTTTCTCTATTATGGTTTCTCAACCTGGATACTGATACCACTTTAAAATGAACAATTCTTCAATGTGAGTGGCTGTCCTTGTCATTTTTTTTTTTTTTTGCCTCAACATCCTAGATAGACAGTAGCATGTGTTTCCAAGTTGTGAATACCAGTGCACTTCCCCTAACATTGCCAGGCATCCCTGGTGGCCAGTGTCCCTGTTAAAGTATATTAATATACATATTAAATTATTATTTCCCTAGTAGGAAGAAGCTCTTGAAACTTGAGTCATATACTGTAGTGTCTTTAGAGTTCTTCAGTGCTGACACGGATATACATAAGGAGTACCATGACGTTCTCATGTGTCTCTATATGCTGGTGATTTTTTTTTTAAGGCTATGGTCAGATTTAAAAGAAAAATGACAATATTGTACTGTGTAAATGAAGGACAATTTTTTGTAATTATATTCATTTTTGTAGTAAATACCTTTCCTTGTGCATCTAAGCATTCAGCTATAGTGATTGCAGACTTGTATTAAAAATGAGAGATGAAAGAAGAGTCTTGCAATTTGGTGGTCTTTGTTAGACTTCTGAATGGAAAGCATTATGTTAACACACGGGAAGCCTTCCTAATTTTGACTGATGTAGATCTATTGGTATAATGTCTTGAATTAATTAACATTGAGAAATAAATATAGATTATCTTTTAAAGCAAATTCAAACTGTTCTTGCCACGTAAGGCTCTTTAGGGAAGTATCTTAGTAGATAAGAAGGAGTGATTTGCAACAAGTTTATCAGTAGTGGGTATGCAAAGTGCTTGAGAATAAGCTTCTCTCTTATGCTATTTAAACATTCATACCAATGATATCAAAGTTATTTATTTGGTAAGCAAATCATTTCTCTAAAATCCTTTGTATTTAATTTTAAAGACAAAACATGGTGAAAATACACTTAGTAAGTCCTCTTTTAGATACTTTACCAGAATAATATATGCAAAAGGGAAAGTTATTTTTGGAGGATTGTTTTTGTAAAATAATTTGATTTCTTATCAATTATAGACAGTCATTATCAATTGTAGAAAGTTACTGAAACTGGGTGGAGAAATGGCTGCAAATGTAGGCCAAGTGTAATTAATATTTGATCTCAGGTAAACTTTTTCCACCAATTATTTGGCAAAAGTCTTAAAAGACAGATATGTCTTTCTTTTGACTTACACACAATTCTGTACTATTTCTACATAACAGCACACTATCTTACTTCAGTTGTTTTTTTTTCTGTCAAAGAAATATCAGTGAGATCTGTATTTACTCCTCAGTCAGGGAGGGGACTCACCTGGTGGCCATCACAATCCCTCTTTCTTCAGGGAAACCCTTCTCTTTCATGATTGTTGCTCTCCTCTCAGCAATGCTTATGGGGATGGTCATCTTTGGATGCATTCATTCCCAAGCTGCAGAAACACTACTTTACAGATTGCAAGAAGACGCAATGTGTTGAACTATGAGTAGAACATTTTTAAAATCCAAGTTCTAATGTTTTTTTATGGAACTTAAGCATTTTCTTAAACTCTTATGTAATCATTCTGATTCATCATTTCCATAGCACCTTTGTGGGGTGACAGAAACTTCTTATCCACATGTGTAAATTTTCGTCTGGGCTCATTATTGTCATCATTGTCAAAATCATCTTTGTCTCACTATGAAGTGTGATTTGTGCTGTTGAGACTCTCTGATTTGACACCCATGACTTAGAATTCCCAGGATCATTACAACTGAGAGTAGATTTCTTTCACTCACTTATTTACTAATCATTTCTTATTTCTTCCTCTTTGGAAATAAGCAACACATGCACATTCCTTCTTCCAGTCATCATACAATAATAATCAACTAATCAGTTAACCATACAATCTAGCTTGATTATTGGAGCTCGAGAGATGGTTCAGTGGCTAAAGACACTTGCTTATAAAACTAGATAGCCCACTTTCAATTCCCCAGTACCCATATAAAATCAGATGCAAAAAGCGGTGCATGCATGTGGAGTTCATTTTCAGGAGACCCTGATGTACCCATATTCACTCTGACTTCTGTCTCTCTCATAGATAAATAGGTAATAAATATAATAAAGAAGAAACTAACTTGATTATGATTAAAACATGGTTTATCATGTGGGAAAGTGACGCTGGGTTGCTACACAATAGGATATTATATGCATGTATGCTTGATTCTGGTAAATATGTATTAGGATGTGAAATAAAAGGAGGCCTAGTTTATATAGTAACTTTTTCTCATTTATGGGTGTGTATGGACACATTTTCATATGCATACAAACATATATGTGTGCACATTGCCTCACAAGTGTGTGTGTATAAGTGAGTGTGAGAATAGTAGCCAGAAGTTGATGTCAGGTATCTTCCTCAATTGCCTTACACCTTATTCTTTGAGATAGGATATCTCATTGAACCTAGAACTCACTCACTGCTTTAGCTAGCCTAGCTATCCTGTAAGCCCAAGGATTCCCCGTCTCTGTCTCTCTAGTACTGGGATGACAGACATGCACCCCAGTGCCTGGTGTTTTACAAGAATTCTAGGTATCTAAACTTAGATTCTCATGCTTGTGTGGCAAACACTATCTCCTGAGCATTTTTCCTACCTATAATATAGTTCATTGTGACTTAAAATTGAAGAATCTCTCTCTTTCCCTCCCCTTTTCTCTCTCAAATAAATAAATGAAATATATTTGAAAAATACCATGCTGACTGTTAAAAATACATACAAGTAAATATGATGATAGGAAAACTATTGGATGGATGCTGGGGTAAGTCAGGATAAAAATGCATGGATCAGACAGAGATGGTGACAGATGTGAATGTTGTTTGCTACAACTTGCTAGCATGTAGATAAAATGACCGAATTATGATGCTATGCCTTCTGTCTGTTGGTCTCTTGTTTGGAAGCACATAACAACATTGTAGTGATTAAGAGAGTGTGTTTGATGTTTAAGTTTTGTTGTCAATTTGATCAGATTAGGAATCCATATTTCTTTTGGTTGAGTCTCTGAGTTTCCTTCCTGGAAGTATTCACTGAAGGAAGAAATTTTGCCTCCCGAGTATGCCCTTCACTCAGAGTGGTTGTCCCTGTCTTTATCTAAGGAAGCTTTATCTAAGGAAGCTCTGGGAGAAAAGAATCACTTCCACCCACCTGTCTGCTGGTGCTGCTTGCTGGTGAGTGCTTCACTTGAACTTGCACCTGTCCTGTTTGGCTATCTTTCCTTGATATTAGAACACAGTTTTCCCAGCTTTCCAGCATGGACCAAAGACCAGTAGCTCTCCAGGAATCCTCCAGGCCTTCATTGTTGGATTGGGACTGCTGAGGCATCCAGCCATGTGGACTGAGCAGCTACCGGGTTCCTTGACTCTAGGGCCTGCAGACTGCTATTGTCGCACTGCCTTAAATTAATCCAATAAATCCCCATTTTAATACAATTCATTCATATAAGTTCTCTACAGACTGCTGACTAATACAGATTGAGTAAAATTGGTACTGGCATTGAGACTGGTTGCAATAATTAAGGAGGTATTGACATAATAATTACCAAATGGAGAGAATGCCTGAGGTGAAGACTGAATGGTAGGTAGAATTGCAAAATCTTTAGAAAGGAAGGTACCTGCTCTTCAAGGTCACAATTTATTTCCTCCCTGTATTAACAATATGGCTGTGGCTTACATGCCTGGTTTGGTTTTAGATGCCTGAAAAAAATGCATGCACTGTTGGCTCAACATGGAAGCTTTCACTGACTATTCATCCCAGAGGTAGGGGAAAAATGGAAAACTCAGACTCGTCACTGGTTACTGGTTATGGATATTGGGTTTGAAATGCAGATGTTTACCTAGTGGCTGTTGAGTTTACATTGGCCCAGTCTCTCCTTTCTATGCTTTTTTCTTTTCAATGGAAATGTTTACTCTGTGCCATTATATGTTGGAAGTATGTAACTTATTTGATTTTACAGGACTCACTGTTATGAGACAGTCTTGTATCTCAGAAGAGAGATGGGACTTTGAAACAATCTTAAAGTTGGTAAAGACTAGGGGAACATTTGAATTTGAACTGAATACAACTTAAAATTTGAGATGGTTATGAGTCTATTATGGGTCAGGGAGGGGGGAGAAATGTGCTACTTTGAAAATATGTCCCCTAATAGAATTAGGTGTGAATAAACTTGAGATTACAGCTTCTGTCCCTAGCTGGCAGACTCCTGCTATGCAGAATGGGGAGAGGTGAAGGTAAATGTATGATTGAGGTATATGGATCTGAATTCCAGCCTAAATGTAAGCAGAGTGCTTGAGCTCTGCCTGCGCTTCCCAGTATGTATGCTTGCTTTTGGCAGTGTGGTGGTGGTTTCTTCTCTCTGTGTGTGGATCTGTGAAAGGGGGTCAGCCTTTTCCACCTTTGTGGAGCTTCCCCTGGATCTGTAAGTCTCAAATAAATCCTTTCCTCCCATAAACTGTGTCTGGTCTAGAGGATCATCTCAGCAACATGAAGCTTCATTCCTTCTTTCTCTGAGCATACATTTGTACTTATGAGAATCTGCAAGACTCCCCACTGACATGTTCTGTGAGTGGTTAGCTTCTGGAGAAAACAAATCAAGCATTCTCCCACTTCTTTCATGCTCAGCAGACAGATAATAGAAGAAGGCCCACTTTCTATTCACACTGCCTGGTCTGAAGTACTAGTAATATCCAGGCACCCATAGCAACATGATCAGGCTTTCTGCTGTGTTCTCCAGATAATCCAATAACTTAGAGAATAAATAATCATGTTAGTCAGGTTTAGAAAACATCCCCTCCCCTCTTTATGTTCTCAGACCATGAGCTTTGACTTATACTGGAACCATGCCCCTTCTCCTTCAGCCATGTTATAGCAATGTATCATCCACACAGAAGATGACATCATCTGGAGTGGGACCAGGGTTGTGGTCATCCAGCTCCTCTTTCCACAGTGCATAGGCAGCTTCTCTCTCCTTTTTCAGGTCATTAATTTTTTAAAAGAGGGCTTGCTTTAAATATCCAGAGTTAGGCTTTCAGCTGTGACACAGAGCAGGTTTCCCCTTTCAGAGCCTGCAGCACATGCCTGCTGCTGATGGAAGATGGCTCGCTCAAGTGGGCATTTGAGATCCCCTCTGAGTGCCTCCTTAGAAGTCCTTGGTCAAAGTCATGCTAAAGATGCTTGCTAACTTTGCTTGCAAACTGACAGCAAACTAAAGATGGACAATGGGTCTTGTCTGGAATGGTAAATAATAAGCCATAAACCAGGAGATTAGAAAAGCTTATTCACAGGTAAACTGCAAGTTGTTAATAGTTCTTTATGACTCAAAGTTTTGACTTGAGATATAACAATGGTTTTGTCTTGTATCTTCAGCTTGCAAGATTGGTGAAGGCTTCAAAGAAATATGAAATTTGTGAAAACATTCTGAAGCTCTATAACCATATGTTAAATACCAAATATATGTCTAGCACTATGGTGAGCACCAAGTATGTAATGGAACATAAAATAGTTCTATGTGGCATTAAAAAGCTTTGGCATGGAGAAACAGATGGCAGTCAGGTAGAAAAATAAGAAAGTTTGGAAGTATGAAGCAAAAATATGCCCAGAAGGGTATTGGGGTATGTTGACATGGGAGAGGAACTAGGAATGTGGATATCTACATAGAAGGGTCCAGGAAGATTTCTCTTATCAGTTTTGTTATCACATTAAAGTTCAATACACCTTAAAGTATCAGTCATGTAAAGGAGATATGTGTGTATGAGAAAGGGAAAGCGATAGGGAGAGAGAGAAAGAAATAATGGCATGTGCATGTACATATACCAGAGGGGAAATAAACAGGAAATTGAGGGAAGAACACAGCTAAAACAAGTTTTAGGGCCAGGGATATGACAAAGTAATAAAGTGCTTGATGCACAAGCATGAAGGCCTGAATGTAGATCACCAGGATCCATGTAAAAATGTCCAGTATGGCAGCACAGGCTCATAATCACAGAAATGGAAGGCAAAGATAAAAGAATGTCTAAATTGGTAAGGTTTAGGATTAGTACAAGACCTTGTCTCAAACAACAGGGAAGAAGACTGAGGAAGCCACTCAGTATAGTCCTCTGGCCTGCAATACACATATACATACGTGCTCATTCACCCCCACACACATACACATGGTCACACACATGCAACCATGAATAGACACATACACAGACCATACATAAATACATATATACATACACATGCCATGAAAAGAAGAATTGAAATGGCAGGTGTGGCTAAAGGCTAATGAGGAAGGTGAGGGAAAGCACTATCCACATGTAACAAAAAATAGTTCTACATTTTATAAGCAATGAATTAAAAACCATGATGAACACATCCAAAATAGATTTAAACTGCCAATCAAATCAGTAAACATTAAGGACATGTTGCCAACTGCTAAAAGACAAAAAGTCTTCCTGCTTTGTTTTTACATAGCTTGTGATAAATTACAGGATCTGAAGACACTCAAAGGAGCATGTATTCAAGATAGAAAGAAAATAAAATGTAAAATGGTGGCAGATAAGAATGTTATAGAGCACACAGAAGCCAAGTATCGTGGTGCATGCCTCTAATTCCAGCACTTGGGAGGCTGAGGCAGAGGATTGCTGTGAGTTCAAAACCAGCTTGGGCAACATAGTGAGTGCCATGTAAACCAGGGCTATGTAGCAAGGTCCTGCCTCCAAAGAAAGCAAAAAGAAAACACAGAGGCTAAAAATTAGGGAGTGATAAGAGCCTTTGCAAGTAGGATTGAATATGAAGGAAAGCTTCTAGGAGGTGTTATTAGAAGTGATTATGAAGATGGGTCATATTTCTATCACTGGTTCTGCTACTTATAAGAATGACATGTCAATCCCCATTCATTTGCACTCCTAAAATCATGAACACATTATACTTTCGGCCCTGTACTAGACCCTGGGCATACAGAAGAAAATGAGATGCAATGATCAGAGACGGAAGTGTCACATATACTCAATATATGCCTACTAAAGGAATAGAAGGCATGGGTTAAGGCTATTTTACAAAGAGTACACAGCATATACAAAATTATAAAGGCATGTAAGTCATATTAGCATGTACTTTGCAGACATCATTATTTCCAGGAATGAAAAACACAATACCTCTAGAAATCTGCAGAGGATGAGTGTATGAGTTTGCACTGGCTCAAGGTGAACCTTGAGTAACAAGATGAACATTTGAACATCAATTTTTAGACTCTGGATCATCCACTGAAGGGTTTTAAACATAAAGTCCATGAGCAACACAAAAGGAAGGAGCCAGAAAATCTGTGTCATAGGTGACTTTGTCCTGGGCTTATACAATGAGGAGAGAGAAGTTCCTCTCCTCTTCAGAAAATATTTTTCACATATGTAAAATATAAATAAAAGATGGTTTGATTTTGATTTTTATTTTGTGTACAAATGTTCTATAGTTCAGGATATTTATAAGATACAAATTTTCCTTTATCTATGCAAGGGTGATCAAATAGAAATATTGTCAACTAGTACCTTTAAATCAATGCACATGTACCATAACCTTCATTTATCTTACAAGTATATATGAATGGTAGTTACCCATAACTCCTTCTCCTTTGCCTTTCTATGCTTGAAGCAACCATAGCTTTCCTTCCAGAATAGCTGATAGACAAAAATACCTAGAAAAGCCCAAATAAGCCTATATTTTGAGATGCTAAATAAATAAACAATTCAACCAACCACAGCTACCTTCAGTAGCCACGTGGTGTATTTTGAAATCATTCCATGGCTTTGTGACAGCAGTTATATCAGCATATTGCATACTGTCACATTAACATCATGTTATACTCTTATATTCCCTCTCCACCTATTATGGGAAGTTAAAAAACTTTAGTATGTAGGCTTACCTGTTGGAGGTAGGTCATGGATGTGGGCTTTGAAGGGTATACTAACCTTTGGTGGTGGTCTAAACTCTGTGCTTGCTGTTTAGCTACCATGTAAAGAAGTCACAAGATTCTATAGTCAAAGACCTGTCTTCTCCATTATAATAAATGGTGATCCATGGAAACCATGAATCAAATTACTCCCTTCTTTTTGGGAGCTATTGTATTAGGTATCATTATGCAGGATAAGGAAAGTAACAAACCCAGATTGCATTGGAAGGGAATTTTGAGCAAGCCATTAGATGAAGATATTTAAATAGAGCAGTAAAAATGGGTGTGGCTACATGTCCTTTCAGAGAATGTAGGCAAGAAGCAATAGTCTGTGAAAGGAGCTCATATATTAAGTTGGGCAAGTCTTATATTTTGTACTTGATTGGAATGAAATTTGGAAAGACAATTTTGTAGCATCTATATTTAGCATCACAAACAGATACACATATTTAATGAGCATTGTTATGCAAAAATATATATTTAAAGAGCCATCTGATTAAATTAAAGGAAAAGAACCCTTGTAAAAATAAAAGTGGGGACAAATATTTACACATATTAATGTGCAAAAAAATATAAAGTTGACAAATCCCTCTACTTGGCATGAATTTACTCTTGTGATTCCCAGGCACAGAGGCACCTACCTATAAAGAACATTTCCTCAATAAATAATCTATTAAGAAGAATTAAGGACCATAATATAGAACTTTGAGAAAGATTAAAAGGATTTTAGTGAAAACATCAAAACTAATAAAACCATAGTAAAAAGTAAAAGAAAGTTATCTGCAGATATGGCTGAGAAAGTCATCATAATTTTGAAATGAAAATTCACTGATAAAGGAGATTGCTTTCTTTTTGGGGGTCATCAATACACAGAATAAAAATTAACATTTCTGGAAGTATATATGAACTTAAGCTACCTTTAAAAGTAATGTTGAAAACAGATCAATTATATTGTGGTTGTATATGTCTAAAAAGGTGATAAAACTAATTTGTCAGTGGCTCAGGTGTTCTCTCTAAGGCCTAGTGAAGGTTCAACCATTTGGTCTGCCTTTTAGAATGTAGAATTTTATGGTACCATTGCCATTTGGGTCTATATTTGTGTCTCCTACCCCCTCCCTTACCCTCCCTCCCTCCCCACCCACTCTATTGTCTAGTCCTCGAGATGTTTGCTGAATATGTCAGCATCTTGGGTAGATTCACGTTAGGTGCTATAGATGAGCAAGACTATGAGGTGATTTTCCTTCTGTGATTGGGTAAATTCACTGATAATGATCTGCTCCAGGTTCAACCATTTTTCCTCAAATATCATTGTGTCATTCTTTCTTACTGCTGTGTAGAATTCCATTGTGTAGATATATCACATTTTAGTTATCCATTCTTCTAGTGATGGACATCTGGATTGATTCCAGCTATTAGCTATTACGAATTGAGCCACTAAAAACATGGTTGAGCAAATCTCTCTGGACTGTGGTTTAAAGGTTTTAGGGTACATGCCCAATAATGGAATAACTGGGTCTGTTGATAATTCTATAGTCAGCTTTTTTAGGAGACTCCATATTGCTTTCCAAAGAGGTTGTACCATCTTACATTCCCACCAACAGTGGATGAGTGTTCCTACTTCTCCACATCCTCACCAGCACTTATTTTCATTTGATTTTTTGATGTTTGCTATCCTTACTGGGGTAAGGTGAAATTTCATAGTTGCTTTAATTTGCATTTCCCTTATGATTAGGGATGATGAACATTTTCTTTTTTAATGTTTTTATTAATTAGTTTTATATTCAGCAAATACAGTCAGTTTGGTACCATTATTAGGCTCTCCGTGACCTACCCTTCCCCATGGGCCCCTCCTTGTTGAGGTATATGGGTCGTGCATTGTGGAGTTAGCCCACAGTTATGGGTAAGATAAATGTCTCTGCATATCATGACCCAACATGTGGCTCTGACATTCCTTCTGCCCCCTCTTCTGCAAAATTTCCCTGAGCCATGTTGGGTTCATTTTTGGAAACCTTGTTGGTCTCTGATCACAAGCTCATTGTGGATGATAGCCATATGCTGGTACTGGGAGTTACAGGTCAGTGCCCACTAAAAAAATGAGGAAAAAGATAACTAATAGAAAAGAGTTAGAGAAAAGAGAGAGAGAGACAGAGAGAGAGAGAGAGAGAGGGAGAGGGAGGGAGGGAGGGGGAGAGGGAGAGGGAGAGGGAGGGAGGGAAGATGTCGAAGATTAAGGTTAGCCTTAATCCTACCCTCTCCAGTGTGTTATGGTTCAGTTGTTCCCTGTAAGGGCCTGGTGAAGGTTGAGCCATTTGGTCTGCCTTTTAGGAAGTGGAATTTTATGGTAGCATTGCCATTTGGGTCTAGATTTGTGCTAAGATGTGGTATATATACACAATGGAATTCTATACAGCAGTAAGAAAAAATGACACAATGAAATTTGAGGAAAAATGGTTGAACCTGAAACAGATCATTCCCAGTGAACTTATCCAATCACAGAAAAAAAAAAAAAGCCACATAATCTCACTCATCTACAGCACCTAACCTGAATTTACCCAAGATACCTTACATATCCAGCAAGCATCTCATGGACTAGACACTAGGATGGAATGGGGAGGGTGGGGAGGGAATCGAAGGGGTGGGAAACACAAATCTAGAACACTTTCTTAAGTGTGTGTTTGCCATTTGTATTTCTTCCTCTGTGAACAGCCTGTTTAACTCTTTGCCCCATTTTGTGATTGGGCTAACTTTTTATTCGTTAGATTTTTGAGTTCTTGGTAGATTATAGAGATTAGGCCTCTGTCAGTTGGATAACCAGCAAATATTTTCTCCCGTTCTATGGGTAATCTATTGGCTTTGCTTATTGTATGCTTGTCTATAAAGATCTTCAGCTTCATGTGATCCCATTGGTTGAGTGACTGTTTAAGATTGTGAGCTACTGGGGTTTTGTTCAGGAAGTCTTTTTCCATTCCTATATCATGGAAACTTCTTCCTATATTTTCTTCCAGTAGTAGTCTAGAGGGTTTGATGAAGACTAACCTTAATCTTCTACAGCTTCTCTCTAACCCTTTTATATTAGTTATCTTTTTCTTCCTTTTCTTAGTGGGCACTGACCTCCAACTCCAAGTACCAGCATGTGGCTTTCATCCACAATGAGCTTTTGATCAGAGAGACCTACAAGGTTTCCTAAAAGACAGACAGATTTCTGTCAGAGTACTTGATGACCCACCAGAGGCTAGTAGTAAGACCCTACTTCTGAAGATACATACGTGGTTGACATGTAAAATGGAATGGCATAGCTGGAAGCTGGAAGAGAGTCAGTCCCCAGACAGTCAGCATGTCTAGTGCCAGAAGGTGCTACATGGGTGACTGGGGAAAAATGACCATTATCTGTCCAAGCAACTCATGGTCTAACCTACCTAGCAGCAAATAACCTGTTGTGATGCCCACACAAGTACAATAGTGGCACACAGACATGGTGGGGAACCAACTACTCTTGCTGAAGAGGGGGCAGAAAGAATGTCAGTGCCACAAGTTGGGTCATGATATGCAGAGACATATCTCCTACCCATAACTGTGGGCTAACTCCATAAACCTCAGCCAGGAGGCACCAGGGTGAGAGGGTAGTTCATGGGTGAGCCTAACAATGGTACCAACTTAACTATATTCACTGAGTACAAAACTAATTAGTAAAAAAAAATGATAAATTTTTTAAAAATTAAAAAAAACTAATTTTCAGGCAAAAATATATAGTTTTTCTTAGGAGATTTTATTTGGCAAATACTAACAATTTAAATATTTTAAATTCTTTAAACATAAATCTCTTATTTACATATTAATGGAGTGGGAAAGAAAAAGTGGTGCAAAGGACTAAGATTTCAAAATATAGTGATAGTGTGTGTTCCTGCAAGCACTTTTTGTTTACTCTGGTCAAATGAACTTAAACTAAGTCTAGAAAAATAATTTAAAACAATGTGCAAAAGAATGTGAGGAGGTGATTATGAAGAAAGCATTAAAGGTTTTCCTGTGAGTTCTTTGCTTGGAGGAACAGGTGAAGTCCTATCTTAAACTGTTTGGCTTCTCAACAATCAGACATTTCCCGTGACAGAGCACATGTGATAAAATATTTTTTTTTTTAAATTTCGCAATTCCTTTATTCTGTTTTTTTGAATAAGTATTTTCATTTTTTTCCACTTTATTTAGTTATTTAAGAGAGGCAGATAAGAGAAAGAGAGAGAATAAGCATGCCAAAGTCTCTAGCCACTGCGAGGGAACTGCAGATACATGTGCCATCTTGTGGACGTGCCTTAACATGACTACTGGGTCTTGAACTGAGGCCCTTGGGCTTGGCAACCAGTGCCTTATCCACTAGGCAACCTCTTTAGCCTGAGTATTTCTTCCAATTACCCTTATACCTCTTCATTTTTTTTAGAGAGCAAGAGTGAGTGAGACAGAAAGAGAAAAAATTGGCAATCAAATTCCAGAGGCTTGCACTACCTAGTATGCATGTGTGGCATTGCCCTTGGGTGACCTTTGTGCATATAGCTTACATGAAATAAGGCAGTCAAGCTTCTTAACCACCAAGCAATCTCTGTAGGCCTCTATCTCTCTGTAATTTTTTTTTTTATTGTATTTTATTTACTTGAGAGAGAGAAAGAGAGAGCATAAGCAAGCCAGGTCCTTCAGCTGCTGTAAAGGAACACCAGGCGCATATGCCACCTTGTGTATCTGCCTTATGTGGGTCTTGGGTAATAGAACCTGGGTCCTTTGGCTTTGCAAGCAAAAATGCTTTAAATGCTAAACCACCTCTCTTTTTTAAACAACAATTATGCTATACTATAAGACCAGACTTATTTATGGTCATTCTGCTGTAATGAATGTGGATGTTACAAAAAGGTAGATTCTGTTTGTTGCCTCCTATACCACCCCAACAGTTACTTATATAGAGAGATTTGTAGATGAAGAAAGAGTGCAGGTCCCACTGTGCATTGGCCATGGTGGTCTTTCATAAGTAAGTTACTGTGAGGACTTCTAAGCACAGAGATGGGGTCATTAGAGTCTCACATCTTATTTGGGTTATGAAGAGAGAGGAATAATTGCTGTATATTTCTTAGTTTCATCAGAAAATTACATTTTTTTCTTACTTGAAAAATATAGAATCCTTCTATTCATATTAATGGAGGCCTATTTCTCAATTGCCTTAATATTTTACTGATGTCCTCTGTATTAGTTATTTATAAGTGTCTAAAATTCACTCTTAAACTTTAAGCTTTAGGATCCTATTTCATTAGTTTACCATTCTAAGGGCCTGTTATTTGGCAGGAGTGGGGGAGAGGGTAAGGATAATCCTTTGGGAAACTTCACAGTGACTTCAGTGGTCTGGCTATTTGTTAGCCTTGCATAGTTTTAGGTGGTCTTCCACACAGGTCTGACATTGTGAATATAACAATTACAGAAGAACTACACACAGGAGAAAAAAAATTACCTAAAAATATATGGTTCAGATTCCAAGTGTTCACTCACATAATTAATGAGGGTTAGAATATCAAGAGAGGCATCTTGAGAAAGGTCAAGTTTGTGCTAGATTTAAATTAATGATACTCCTTCTCATCTGTTTGCTGATTTACAAGGCATCTCTATGTCTGTAATGTAGTCCAGTTCATACAAGCTGTGAATCTGGCAGAGATAATTTATCACTTCCACTGTCATGAGGACTCCTGGCCCTTGAGGAGATTCACACATAGATATGCCTTACTGCACTGTTATTTGTACTTAACATTCACATTATGGCTTAGATTCTTAAAGCATTTTAAATCTTAGAAAAACATTAGAAAATATGGCAAATTGCTTGCAAAAACAGTTGTAATAATTCCATTGTCATGGTATAACAATGTTGTTACTGAGTTTTTGCTATTCCTTTGATTAACAAATCATCTTTTAGATTTTCACTTTGGACTTGCCCAGACTATGAGTTTCTCTGGTACCAAACTGCCTGTATTTGATGAAAAGAAAACTAATAAATCAAATTAAAAAAAAATCCATAAAAAAAAGAAAAAAAAAAAGAATGGCACCAGCTCATGCCTGAGATGTATTTGTGCGTCAAAATTGTCTTCCCTTGTTTCTGCTGCAATCTTGATACCACACTGCATAGAAGCTCAATCTGGCCTGGAAAAGCCTCTTTAGCTTCTCATTTCTGGGCCAACATAACTCAATATAATCAGTTTTGTAAAAGAAAAAAAAAACATATTTCTGACTTACGTTTTTGAGGTTTTGAGGGGCAATTTCCTCATGGAAATGAAAGCATGGCAAGAACAGTCAGCATTGAATCATATCACGTCATATCAGTTAGGAGGAAGCAACAAGAGTGAGCTGGATTATAAAATCTCTTGGCTAACCACCAGCAACAAATGTTCAGAAAGGCTGTTCTCCCCATACTCTTAAGTGGTTACAAATCAAGCATGAGGGTCAATAACAATCACATGAGACTATGGTGGACATTTTGTTCAAACCACAACACACTCCCAGTTAAGAACCTTAAAAATCCTGTATTCTTGGGGCTGGGGAAATGGCTTAGTATTGAGGGCATTTCCTGGAAAAGTCAAAGGACCTTGGTTCGATGACCTTGGTTCGATTCCCCAGAACCTACATAAACCAGATGCACAAGGGGGCGCATGCGTCTGGAGTTTGTTTATAGTGGCTGGAGGCCCTGGGGTACCCATTCTCTCTTTCTATCTTTTTCTTCTTCCCCCTCTTCTTCCTCCTCTCCTCCTCCTCCTCCTCCTCCTCCTCCTCCTCCATCTCCTTCTCCTCCTCCTCCTCCTCCTCCTCCTCCTCCTCCTCCTCCTCCTCCTCCTCCTCCTCCTTCTTCTTCTTCTTCTTCTCCTTCTTCCTCTTCCTCTTCCTGTTCCTCTTCTTCTTCTTTCTTTCTCTCTCTCTCTCTCTCTCTCTCTCTCTTTCTCTCTCAAATAAATGAATGAAGGAATAAAACATTAAAGGAAAAAATTAAAAATATCCTGTATCCCTACTGCTTTGCCATATTCAACATTTCAGAATATATGTGACATGTGTCACCTCAATGGCAAGTCCAGCTATGGATTTGCAAGATAGGAATGAATCAGACACAATTATTCATTTAAGGACACTTATATTCTAGTTCCTGACCTTGGCTAGACAAATAACCTTAAACACACTTCCGGAGAGTTTAAAATTACGTATCCAGACCTGGAATCGGAAGACTCAGTCATGACCTTTGGACAGCTCTCCTGTCCTGAATCACAGTGCCCTCCCTCCTCGTACTTCCCCAGTCTTCGTAGACATTATAAAACTGTGACTCAAACTTCCTTATTTACTTAGTCTATTTGGAACTTCTGAACGACATTTCTAAGTCACCTTGTAGATTGACTAAGGGGGTCATATCTTCTTCAACTGCATTCCTAGCACTTGACACGGGTTTCTGGTAAAAATGTAATAACACAGGTGGAATAGAGAGGAAAAAATACAAAGAAATAAATATAATGCACTAACACTAAATTGTTTTTTTTTTTAAATTTTCTTGGACTTTTGTTAATTTTGCTTTAGCTTCTTGCAATAGACTATTTTCAAACATTAAGCATCAGGTAGATACTTCAGACACATCTGTAAAAAATTTGAAGCTTTAAGTTTTGGACATTGCAGGTATGCAAGAAATCCATATCAAATGATGAATTAGACTCAGGGCCTTGACTTTGTCATTTAAAAGAATGGGGTTTTGTGATTATGAAGTATCCTTGTTTTTTTTTTTTATTTCTATCTCACATGTAATGTAAGGATATATAATTAAACTGTGTGTGTGTGTGTGTGTGTGTGTTTCTGTATGTCAGTCTGTATAAAGAGAGCATTGTGGCCTTTCTAGAACCTCAAGTAAGATCTTTATTAGTTTTAACTTAGGGTAATTTTGGTCAAAGAATCATGTAACTGGAATCTTTTCATTTTTATTTTTTAAATTTTTATTTATTTGAGAGAGAGAGAGAGAGAATGGACATGCTAGGGCCTCCAGTCCCTGCAAATGAACTCTAGATGTGTGCACCCCCATTGTGCATCTTGCTTATGTGGAGAATTGAACCTGGGTCTTTTGGCTTTGCAGGCAAGCACCTTACTGCTAAGCCAGCTCTCCAGCCCTCTTTTCATTTTCTTAAACCTTGTTTTATGGTAATTGAGATTTTCACATAAAATTTTACTACATATTTTCAAGTCCCTTTGCTCTGAGCATGGGACTGTTAAATACTTGGAATCATAGGAAGCCAATGAGGAAGTTTTGCCTTGATGAGGTTGTATGACTTTAAGCAAGTAACTCCTGCTGCCCAGACCTCAGTTTGTTCATTATCCTCCGGAATTATTGCCATCTTAATGGTGTTCATGTCTTTAATGCAGTTTGTGTTGAATCTTCCAGCAGGTAGCTGAAGACAACAAGGTTTCCATGTCTTAGGTGACCCCAGTGCCTTCCAAATCTCCATTGATAAAAGTTGACCAGGATATGACTGTATCAACTCTCTTCCTAATACTACTTCCAGTAATAAATTTGGCAATATATCCAGTAATAGGAGTGAGCTCAGCTTACTGGACCTGTTGTTCTCAGAATAACATTATGGAGAACTGCTTCTCAAGGCAGATGCTTGCTTTTATCACACCATATATCAGTGAGTGAATAACAATGAAATCCCTCCTAACTGCTCCAGCCAAATGGATAAATAGGAAAATACAATCAGCTCACAGCCAAATTACTCACTGGCATTTATGATACTTACAGGGAAGAGGGACTGCATGTCTGCATATTGCTTTAATATCCATTCACTTATCCCACAAGCAGTTTCTCATATGCGTCTTCCCTAAAGACGCTGCTAGTGGAGGGTAGATAAGCAAGTAGTGAAGAGAGAATCACACAGTATCACTCAATCAAGTTCTTAAGGATCTGCCATAAGAGGTAAGGATAAAATGCATTAGAAGGTCTAGTTTGTCCTACCAATAAGTCATCTTTGAGCTGAGGAGATTGCATAGTGGTTAAGGCACTTGCCTGTGAAACCTAAGGACCCAGGTTTGATTCCTCAGTACCCCATGTAAGTCGGATGCACAAGGTAGTGTATGAGTCTGGTGTTCCTTCACAGTGGCTGGAGGCCCTGGAGTGCCCATTCTCTCTCTCTCTACTCTCTCTCTATCTCTTTCTCATAAAAGATTAATGAACTTGCACAGAATTTCACAAGTATGAGCAGAGGATCTTAGATTTGACACCAGGCTGGGTCTTTTCACATACCATGATCCAAAACATGACTCAAACATGACACTTTCTGAATAAACTGTATCAGAGGCATCTCATCTTTTTCTACATGTATTATAATGTCAAGGAAATTCAAGATGGAAAATTGTCATTCAAAGCCCTTAACATTCAAGAAATTTCAGGCCTTTGAGAAAAGCACTCTATACCTTGATGCCTTTGAGTTGTCTTAGCTTGGAGTTTGCATTTAGAAAGCTCCTGTTGGAGCCATAGCAAACATTTTATGTGCATTTCTGAATAAGTGGGAAGTTTCAAAATATTCTAAATTGCTTCTCTAAGAAAAACAAGAGGAGAAAAGGAATAAGTCATGCTGGTTAATATTTGAATATGCACAATTATTAGGAAGTCCTGCAAAGAATGTGGGCTAGAAGAATCCCTTTGCCACAAACAATGTGTTTCTAAGCCATGGGATTTGCCTTCCTCCATATTTCCTGTGTACCCTAATATTGATTTCCCTGCTGCATTAGACAAAGAACTCTGTCACCTCTCATCATTTTGCCTCATTACTGGCTTCTTCCTCCTTCACTAGACCAAAATTAATTGTGGTAAATTTCTTGTATTGCTACATATTTGCTCCAGAACCATCCATGGTTTCTGTCTTCCTGCTTGATATTCAGTATTTTTGCTGTTGCCCATAAGGCTCATCATCTATTTTTCTTCTTTACCTATCTTTTCTTTGCGTAAAACTTGAATGTGTTCACTGAAAATATTCTCTATGCTTCATGCTATGTGTGTGGTATTATTTCCATTGAGATGTCACTCAAGAGAATCAAATCTTGGATGTCCCTTACCAGTGACACTACCACTGAGTCCATATCTCAGTTGCATGAACACTAGAACCTTTTAGCTGATTTCTTTATCATCATTGACAGCATAGGGACTTTGGGCTTAGGGATGCCCTAATGCTCCAACTAGCTTATGGCCCAAACCTGCCCAAAACTGAATCAGACCATGCTGAGTATCTGAATACACTGGATCCAGGATGCAGAAATATTTATGTCCTTATTCCTCCATTCAGATGATCTATTTATCAGGGACTGACTCATATTTGGTGAACACTAAGAACTATGATCATACTCAGGACTCCCATTCAGAGTAAAAGTCCTTAGGAAGCCCTGTGAAATTTGAGTCCTCCGCCAGCTCTAATCCATCCAGTCACAGTGTACCATGAGCACATGGGCATATTCCCTCAAAGAATCCCTCCCTAGTACCAACTTACCTCATCTGTCACTCACTTCAGGTGTTTGCTTAACTCCTGCTTCCATGATAAGGGTACACCTGGGACCACAAGGTATGATTACAAGCCCCTCCCATCCCTTCATATCTTGCCTCCTGTTTCCTTAACATTTTATTTTTTTCTTATCCTGTACACTGCTGCTTGACTTTGCTATAGAATATTAGCTGTTTTATCCACTGCCATTGCCTTACACACCTAGGAAAATTATATACACCAGGAGTCCTCATCAATTGGTTGGGGTGGAGTATATTTCTAAATGGAAACTTGTTCCATCCCCATTATCTTGTTTCTCAATGGCTACTAAGAACATATGGTTGACTCAGTTCCTAACAGAATGGTTCTGGTAGGGAAACCCAACTCACACTAAGACACTAGGGAGAATATATGTGTCACTGTTTCTACTAGCACAATGTCCTAGATTACTAGAGGAGCATACAGAGATTGTCACACAGCAAACAATATGAAATGACATTTTAAATATTTTGTTTATTTACTTATTTGAGAGAGAGAGAGAGAGAGAGAGAGAGAGAGAGAGAGAGAGAGAGAGAGAGATGCCTCTGATACAGTTTATTCAGGAAGTTCCATGTTGAGTAGTGTTTTGGACCATTGTATGCTAAAAGACCCAACCTGGTGTCAAATCTAAGTTCCTCTGCTCATACTGGTGAAATGTTGTGCAAGTTCATTAATCTTTTAGCTGATAAATAAGAAGTACCCCTGAAGGGGTATGAGCATTAGGCATCTCCCCCTATCAGAGCCATGACCATCCATAATTTAAGTGGTTCATATACCCAAATTCACAATTATTCTCAACAAAGAGAAGGTAAAGCTGAGGGTTGGACACTACTGCAATCACAGGGCACTTCTGAGAACAACTGCTCCTGCAGTGAGTTGAGCTGTATGCTTGACCTACCTTATTTGGGCAATAGGCCATGAAGTTGGCCAGTAATATGGCTGGCAAGTAAAGTTCAATTTCATCTGCTTCTGCACTAAGGCCCACAGTGAGAATCATGAAGGAAGCCTCCTCAGTTCCCAGAGGAAGAAAATGTCCAAAGAGTTTAAATAGTTCGACCACAACCAGACAACCAAGTGATATAAATCTGAAACTCATACCATGTAAATCTAAAACTAGTACCATGTAAATCTGAAGCTAGTACCATGTATGTCTGACATGTAGTTGATGGACCTGTTAAATCCATCTTCCTTCACATACTTTCCCACACAAAACCATAGCCAAGTCTCTTCCTATTCAATGACAGATATGGCACAATTTAAGGTTCTGCTTTCTCCACGTAGGCATTTAAACACCATAACAGGACCTGCATTCCAATTCCTGACTTCCATGTGAACTTCCTGTCCCACCAGTGACAAAATCAAGACAGGATGTATCACAGCATCCCTTTAAGGCTCCACTGGATATGATTCACCAAGGAAAGCATCTGTCCTTCTAGTGGAGTTCCACCTCTCACTTTCCACCTGAAGCTTGGTTTTCCTAGCTTGGGTTTCCTAGTTAGGCAAACTTGTGAGCAATGTGTGGGATGGATGTGGGAGAGTTAAAATAGCCAAACCACAAAAGGTTGCTTCTAAGCTTAGTCACCTGAGGTTCCATTCTCATTTTTGGTTTTGTGTTGAAAAACATTTTCTGTCCAGAAGAAAAAGATCTCCACAGTGGGTTGTCAAGTGGTGGGTGTAATTACTATTCCAGAATTAACCTAAAGCCAGAAAACACCTTGTTTGGGGCCTGACTTATGATAGAGTAATTTAAATTAGAAGCTCAGCACCCCAAAGTTGGCAAGTGATAAGCATCTCCAATCTCCTTGGTCAGACCACATCTAAGGATTTGCAATTTGTTTCGACTACTCTGCACTTACTTTTTTAAAAATGAAAATATACGTATTGATTCCTTCTTAATATAAGAAGTAATTTATGCTCACTTTATGACATTCCATTGGAACCAAAGTATATAAAGTGGAAACCAGAAGTCCATCAACCATAATTCTACCCCAGAAATAACCACAATTAATGGATTGAACTTACATGTTTTTCTTCTGGTGGTATGTTTGATTGCATATTTTTGTCCTTAGGAAAATAGGCTGATACTAGTATGTATAATGTTTTGCAATCCATTCTGTGCTAAAATAGGTTGTGCTTTTCCTTTTGTGTCAATATTTCTAACTTTGTTTATGCTCTTCTTGAAATATATTCATTGATTGATCATTTTTTATTTACTCACTAGTTATTCATTTTAATGGTCTTCATTGATTACCTAAGGTGACCGGCATTAAAAGTTGTGGATTATAGGGGGTAGCAAAATGTAAATGACATAAAATTTACTATTATTATAATTTTATAAGTATGACTCAAGGACATTAAGTAAATTTACATTGTTGTGAAGCAATCTGCCATCCTCCATCTCAAGAAAGTTTTAACCTCCCCCAATGGAAGCTTTATAACCATCAAATAGCTGTTTGTTCTCTCTTCTCTTTATGAATTCAACTCTCCTAAATACCTGATATTAGTGAAATTATATAATATGTTTCTGTGCAGAATGTCATCAAGATCACTTATGTTATAGTCATAATTTCCACTCCATTTAGGAATACATGACAGTCCATCTCATTTACATACCATATTCATCTTATCTACTCCCTTTCTGGTGGGCAATTCGTTTCAGCCTTTTGGCTATTGTGAATAACTCTGTCATCAGTTCAAAGTATTAACAACAAATTTGGGTGTATTCATATCTATTTTAGTCTTTAATTTCAGTTCCAGAAGTTGAGTAATTGAATCATAAAGTAATTCCATATTATTTTTTGAGAAACCGTCAGATTGTTGTCCATAAGTTATTTCACTGTACACTGTCAATAGCAGGGTTCATAGGTATATCATCTACACATACACCGACTAGTTCTTGCTTTTCCTTTGTTGAGAATGGCTACCTGATCTTTTTTCCTTTTTTAAATTGACAACTTCCATAATCATAAACAATATCCCATGGTAATTACCTCCCCCCCTACATTCCCCCTTGAAACTCCACTATCCATCATATTCCCACCCCCTCTCAGTCACTATCTCTTTTATTTTGATGTCATGATCTTTTCTTCCTATTATGATGGTCTTGTGTAGGTAGTGTCGGACACTGTGAGGTCATGGATATCCAGGCCATTTTGTGTCTGGAGGAGCACGTTGTAAGGAGTCCTACCCTTCCTTTGGCTCTTAAATTCTTTCTGCCACCTTTTCTGCAATGGACCCTGAGCCTTGAGGGGTGTGATAGGGATATTTCAGTGCTGATCACTCCTCTGTCACTTCTTCTCAGCACCGTGGTGGATTCTGAGTCATCCCAAGGTCACTCCCATCGGAAAAACAAAGTTTTTCTAACCAAAAGTGAGAGTAGCATTAATATATGTCATCCCATAATTTTTTGAAATATTTTATTTTATTAACTTATTCATGAGAGAGAGTGAGAGGATGAATGAGTATGCCAGGGCCTCTAGCCACTGCAAACTCTAGACCCGTGGGCCACTTTGTACATCTGCTTTGCATGGGTACTGGAGAATAACCTGGGCCAGCAGCTTTGCCAGTACTTTTAACCTCTGAACAATCTCCACAGACCCTATTCCTGAATTTATATCAGGCAAGATATTTCCTTTTCTCCTCTAAGAGTTCCCTACTATTTCCAGAAAAGAAAAACTTGGGTTGTACATGGCTTAGTGGTTAAGGCACTTGCCTGCAAAGCCTAAGAACCTAGGTTTGATTCCCTAGAACCCATGTAAACAAGAAGCACATGGTGGGGCATATGTCTGAAGTTTGTTCACAATGGCTAGTGATTCTGGTGAGACTATCACCTCTCTCCTCCTCTCCATCTCTCTCTCTCTCTCATAAATAATAGAAATATTTTTTTAATGTTTAATATGTTTATTGTTTAAAATATTTAATTTATTTATTTATACACAGGGAGGAGAGAGAGAGAAGGAGAATGGGTGCACCAGGGCCTCCTGACACTATAAACAAACTCTAGATGCATGTGCCACCTTGCGTATCTGGCTTTTCATGGGTACTATGGAATCAAACTCTGGATAGTTAGGCAATGCAGGCATTTGCCTTAACTTCTGAGCCATCTCTCCAGCACTTTCCTAGTGTCTATATATATATATATATATATATATATATATATATATATATATATAAATATATAAATATATATATATATATATATATATTTTTAATTGACAATTTATAGTACTATTGCCATTTGGGTCTAGATTTGTGTCTCCCACTCCCTTCCTTACCCTCCCCTTTCCTCCCCACCCACCCTATTGTCTAGTACTTGAGATGCTTGCTGGATATATCAGCATCTTGGGTAGATTCAGGTTATGTGCTGTAGATGAGTGAGACTATGAGACAATTTTCTTTCTGTGATTGGGTAGGTTCACTGACAATGATCAGTTCCAGGTTCAACCATGTTTCCTCAAATTTCATTGTGTCATTCTTTCTTACTGCTATGTAAAATAGACAACAAACCATGGTATTTCTCTCCCCTCCCTTGCTTTTCCTTCAAAACTCTGCTCTCTGTCATATCCCCACCCTCTCTCCATTAGTCTCTCTTTTAAATTGATGTCGTCAACTTTTTCTCCTATTATGAGGGTCTTGTGTAGATATTGGTAGGCACTGCTAGGTCTTGGATATCAAGGCCAAATTCTGTCTGGGCAATTATATGTAGGGAGTGGTACCCTTCCATCAGCTTTTACATTCTTTTTTTTAAATTGTTTTGTTAATTTTTATTTATTTATGTGAGAGTGACAGAGAGAAAGAAGGAGGCAGATAGAGAAAAAGAGAGAGATTGAGCACGCCAGGGCTTCAAGGCGCTGCAAATGAACTCCAGACATGTGCACCCCCTTATGCACCTGGCTAACATGGGCCCTGGAGAATTGAGCCCCAAAATGAGGTCCTTAGGCTTCACAGGCAAGTGCTTAACCACTAAGCCATCTCTACCGCCCTGGCTCTTACATTCTTTATTTCACCTCTTCTGCAATTGACCCTGAGCCCTGGAGGGTGTGAGGTGTTTCAGTGCTGGACACTCCTCCCTCCCTTCTTCTCAGCACTATGTTGCCTTTTGGGTCATCCCAGTGGTCATCACCATCTGAAAAGAGAAGATTATATAATCAGAAGTGAGAGTAGCATTAATATACGAGTATGAACATTAAGCGTACTGATTTCAGGGCAACTTGGTGAGAGTAAATATGCATTCACTATGCATGTATTCCCTCTCATAGAATGGTCCTTCAGTCCAATTAGAGAGCAGTTGGTTTCTCTCAGAGTATACATGCCACTATTGCACTCGTTCAATTGGCCTATCTGACAAACCTTTAGGCTTCCAGTGTCCACTGTTTGCACTGCTGATGACTACTGTCTCCCATAAGGCTGCATACAGTGCAGCTTTTTTCAGCTTTCAGATGGCTGGGCTACAGGGAGAAGGTTTTCTGCTCAGCACCAGCTTGATTTCTCAGTGATTCTGCCACTCAGGCATGTGAAGACTTCAGCAATAATGCAGCAATAATGCAGCAATAATGTCTTACCATCTCTTTCTCATGGGAAAACAATGGCCTTGGCAATAGCCTATAATGTTTTGGAGGCAACAGGGACCTCCCTGGCCAACAACTCACTGGAAGGTATCTCATCCCTGACACTGAAATTTTTCTAGTAGCAATCTATGGCTTCTGGATGTGGCATTATTCAAGAAAGTATATTTTCATATGTCTTATTCAGAATGTCTTGAATTTTGATGACCCTCCCCCATGCCATTTTTTTATACAATCTCCTCCTGTGACCTCATTTAGGCCTTTCCCCTCCTTGTAATCTGTTCTACTTACATATATACATTTTATTTTTTTGGGGAAATGGTAGCTCACTGTGGTTTTGATTTGCATACTCCCAAAATTAGTAATGTTCAACAGCTTTCTATTTTTTCTATCGTTATTTCAAGTTGTAGGAGTTCTTTATACATAGTGGATATTAATCTAACATATAATACTACTCAGATTTATTATTTAAAACATTGTTATCCCAGTCTAACTGTTAATATCATTCTCCTATGGTTCAAGGCTTTTAATTTGATAAAATACAATTTATCTATTATTTTCTAATTAAACTTTAAATAAGGTCCATACCTGAGTAAAATGTTCATTGCGGTAGAAAAGACATATATTAAACATTTAACTTCACAAGTCATTATATAGTTGTTTGGTAAAACTAGTGCCAAGTGTGTATAGGCCAAGCTTATCTTATGTATTTGATAAGAATTTTTGAGGCTATCAAGGGATATGAGGAATGTTGGTAGAGAAGAGGTTTCCAGGATAAACACTCATGTAGGCACAGGCTCTGAGAGAGGTGAAAGAAACCATATAGGCTGCTAACATTCTCTCTTGTTCGGCTGGGCTGCAAAGTTTGAAAGGAGCAGAAAAGAATATGCATGGAACAGATCAAGCAAGGTGTTGAAGGTTATTGTCAGGGCCAAACTGTTGCAATTCACTGAAAAAAGTATGTCTTAGCTCTAATTTGAATAAGAGGATTAAGTATTCATCTGAAAATGTTGATAGGTAAGGGTAGGTATGAAAGTATGCAGTTGTCCATGTTAAAGAAAGAAAAAGTAACTCTAGTTTTGGAGATAATTGGATCCAGGCACTTAACATGCTGTCTAAACTCCCTGAAACGCTGTCTTCTTCCTAATTTTGTCACATCGCCTCTTTCTCAAAGGGTGGTTTCCAGGTGTTAGAGGTTGAGAGATTTTGCTATAGGTGGATCCAAATATCTTCTCAATTATGGGTTCCAGAGTTCTTTTCTCTCCTCTGCTGAGTATATCTACACCTCTGTGTCTCCTGTTTGGCCTTTCATACCAGCAGAGCAGCTTGACTTTGACACATTCCTAGGCCCATCTCAGGCTGAATCAGGGACCCCACAGTCTAACAAGCTCTGTTGGCAATTCTGATGGAAACTAAAATTAAAAAACAAACAAACAAACAAACAAACAAATTCCTTTAGAACAAGCATTGCCTTAAGATGGGATGCATAATATAACAACTTTGGGTTATCACCTCAAAACTTTGGTAAAGATCCACTATCCAAAGACAAAGATAGGGAATATAGATATCTATTATCAGAATGGAATAGAGTGCCAGACAACTCAAATCTCAGATGCTCAGAGCACCATTGCATATGCTTAACATTCCATGCTAAATGCCAGGGAAAACTGCTGAAGAGTTTACAGGAGAAAGAAAGACTGACTCCTATTCCAATGACTACATAAATTATCATTATGGTCACTGTGAAGCATTCGGTTGGGTGTTAAGAGTGGACATAGAGAGCATCATAAAAAAATACTGTTAAAAAATACTGTTTGGCTAGAGAGATGGCTTAGCGGTTAAGCACTTGCCTGTGAAGCCTAAGGACCCCGGTTCGAGGCTTGGTTCCCCAGGTCCCACGTTAGCCAGATGCACAAGGGGGCACACGCATCTGGAGTTCGTTTGCAGAGGCTGGAAGCCCTGGCGCGCCCATTCTCTCTCCCTCCCTCTATCTGTCTTTCTCTCTGTGTCTGTCGCTCTCAAATAAATAAATAAAAAATGAACAAAAAATATTAAAAAAAATACTGTTGTCCAGAAGTGATGGTGGACATGCACAGAGATTGATAAGTATTTAGAAAATGAGTTCAATACTTGGAGTGAAGGATGGGAAAAAGTCTGTTCTAATTCCATTACAAGACCTTGTATATCTTGATTTCTTCCTTAGAATACCCTATCACTTCTCTTGACTTGGAGAAATGTTACTCCCTCATTAGGTATCAACTCAAATATTTTCCTCTCCAGGGAATCCTGTCCTTCAAGCTTTCCCACTAATGCTATTTAATTTCCTTCATATCACTTACCACCATTTGTGTCATTATATTCATTCATATATAAAGCAATTTTCTTAATATTTTAGCATCTCCTCAAAGCTGTAGGACTTTTAAAACAAACACTAATTCTACTTAAGAGACAGGAAGTCACAGTTATTAAGTCCATGAACTCTAGAGCCAAACTACTTAGTTTCAGTGCTGACTTCTGTAACTGGCCACTGTATAAACCTAAAAAAAAGGCATCATTTTACCTATGCTTTAGTTTCCTCAGCTGAAAAATGGGTATTCTGCTAGTCCTACTTCATAAGATTATCAGGATTATCAAGAGCCTTACAAGAGACAACCCATGCAAGCCTATAGAGGAATTCATACAGTAAACAACACTAGTATAGTGGTATATGTTTTCAACAATGTTTTATTTTTCTTTGTTGTCAGTATCTCTGTCATTGCCTGGCATCTTGTAGGCACCCAATATATATCTTAAAATTAAATTAAAGTCAGTGTCAAATGTCCAGGGATAACTGTGTGAGTGTGGATACTGAGCATATGGGACACTGGAAAATGAACATAACAGAAGGTATAAAAGTTCACAGTTAGTATTATACAGGTTAAGTGGTACCTGCTTACTATTCCATCTTAGAGTATTACTGAGAATTTGAGGTTATAGGATCATGGAGCTTGAAGGTTTGTCTTAGTTTCCTAGGACTACCACAAATAATATATATCAAAGTGATGGTTTACAATAGACATTTATTTTATCATAGATTCAGAGGCCAGAAGTCAGAAATCTAGGAAGTGTGGCAGTTTGATTAACTTAGGTGTTCAGGATGATAGGTTCCCTAGCTGATGGCAATTGTAAATTAATGCTTCCTGGAGGCCGTGTATTGTTGGAGGCAGGCTTATGGGTGTTATAGCCAGTTTTCCAGTGCCAGTGTTTGGCACACTCTCCTTTCACTATTGCCCACCTTATGTTGGCCAGGGGGTGATGTCCACCCTTTGCTCATGCTATTGTTTTCCCCTGTCATTGTGGAGCTTCCCCCTTGAGACTGTAAGCCAAATTTAACCTCTTTTTCCCACAAACTGCTCTTAATTGGGTGATTTGTACCATCAATGACAACCTGACTGCAACAGTAAAGTGTTACTGAGAGTAGGATTGCTGCTAGATACCTGACTGTTCAGCTTTGGACTTTTGGAGCTGATTTTCAAGAGGAATGTGGAAGGATTTGAAGGCTTGGCCTGGGAGACATCTTGCAATGCTGTAAGTACAGCTTGATGGACTACTCTGGTCAGAGTTGAAAGGCTTTAATGCAGTAAGAACTGTGGGCTGTCAGGTTTGGATTATGAGGGTGAGTAAACTGTGCCTGGACTGGGTTAGCAGTTTATGTGGGAAGCTTGCTATTATGCCTGGGTCCTGAAAAATTGTGTAGAGTTGCTTTACTTTTAAATTAACTGGTGTGGGGCTGAAGAGATGGCTTAGAGGTTAAGTGCTTGCCTGTGAAGCCTAAGGACCCCGGTTTGAGGATCGATTCCCCAGGACCCACGTTAGCCAGATACACAAGGGGGCGCACGCCTCTGGAGTTCGTTTGCAGTGGCTGGAGGCCCTGGCGTGCCCATTCTCTCTCCCTCTCTCTCCCTCTCTCTCTCTCTCTGCCTCTTTCTCTCTCTGTCTCTGCCTCTTTCTCTCTCTGTCTGTTGCTCCCAAATAAATAAATAAAAATAAACAAAAAAATTAAAAGAAAGAAATGAACTGGTGTGAGCCGAGGATTATGGCACAGAAAAAATGAAATCTTTGGGTTTAAATTTCTGCCCATTTACCTGCAAATTGTTTGAGAGATTATAGACTTTCAGATTGGGCTACCTGACCTCCACTTGGGCAACAGGAAGAATGTAGACTCTTTTGGTGGAGCCTGAGTTCTCAAGGAGTGTCCTGTTCTTCAAAGTCTGCTTCATTCCCTCTGGATTAACAAATTGGCACCCTACCTGGTACTGTAGAGTATAAGAAATGCAGGAAGGAGAGGGTCATTGAGTTTGCAACACACTCTTGTGTTTTGGAAATGGCCATGGGTGGTGTGTAGCAGGTTTGCTGGTTGCCTGCATGAAGACCGCGTGGGCTGTGAGGATGGACCTTGGATTGCAGTAGAGACCCGCCTGGACCACAAGATGCCTGCTAAGGAAAGCTGTGGGCCCAGTTGCAGTTTTTCAAGAGTGTGAATAGCCTAGCTGGAGGGGTGGAATTGGAATACCAGAGACTTGCTGGTTAGAATTATCGGACTTGGAGATTTGTCACTGGCTAGAGTTGTTGGACTTGAAGCTACAGAATTTGATGTTTGCCCTAGTTGTTTTAAATCTTGTATTGGTTGAATATTTATTTGCTATGTCCAGTGTCATCACTTGCAGTGTAAATGTTTATTCTGTGCCATTATGTTTTTATTTTGAGTGTATTTTTTGGTATTAGGGCTTAGTTAAAAGATCTTGGACTACGGGATGTTTGAACATTATTGGGATTGATAAAAACTATGGGGACTTTTAAAGTTGGACTGAATGCATTTATATTTTACATCATCAATGGTTATCAGTTTATGGGGACCAGGGGCGGAATGTGGTGGTTTAATTCAGGTGTCCCTCATAAACTTAGTTTTTCTGGATGCTAGGATCTCCAGCTGATGACAATTAGAAATTAACGCTTTCTGGAGGCAGTGCATTGTTGGGGCCGGGGTTATGGGTGTTCTAGTTAGTTTTCCCATGCCAGCATTTGACACACTCTCCTGTTGATATTGTCCACCTTATGTTAGCCAACAGTGATGTCCACCCTCTGCTCATGCCATCGTTTTCCCCTGCCATCGTGGAGATTCTCCTCAAGCTTGTAAGCCAAAATAAATCTCTTTTTCCCCCACAAGCTGCTCTTAGTTGGGTGATTTCTACCAGTAATGAGAACCTGACTGCAACAGGCAGTCTCACAATTAACCATAAGCACAAGGCTCTCACCAAGCACCTTGCCTTGCCATGTCCTAGTTCTACTGGTCTCTCTCATTCATTGGTTTCTAGAAGGATAGCTTCAATAACTGTTTAATTCATATTATCTTTGTCTTGTCTAAGTCCAAATCCTCTTTCTCTTCTGAGAACCCCAGTCCTGTCTGATTAAGTGTCCAACTTATTCTACTGTGACTTCCTCTTAACTGGTGACTTCACCAATTCCTTTCCCAAACAAGTTCAGATTCTGATGTACTGAGGTGGTGGGGTTTAGGGATTCACCATATCACATATTAAGAGGAATATAATTCAACCCATAACAGTGATGCTATATATTTAAATACTAGGTACAGGTATGCCCATGAAGAAATATAACTTTCTGTTTAGGAACAGAGGTTCTATTGCCCCAGATATGAGGAAAGTTTCCTAAGCCTACAAAGCCTTATGATCTATACTTGTTAGAAAAAAGGCATTACTAGTAAATTCTCTTCATCCATTGCCAAGCAGGAGTATTAAAGGTCGATAGGGGAATATAACTAAAAGACACCTATACATCTCTGAACTTTATACTGTAGAGGAGGACTGAATGCTCCCCATGGGTGTAGAACTATAGCTAGGAAAACTCTTTTTTCTCTTTTACACAGTGTGAGAAGATAGTTGCTGAGGTTCTCATTCAATGCACACAAAGACATATGACAAGCACTAGCCAAATTGCTTGAAGTTGTCTTTATACTGACAAGATAATTTGATTATATAACTTATTAATTTATTTTCACTTTATGATTTCAAATTTAAAGAGGTCTAAAGTAAAAGATACTTACTAGATGAAGGGATGTAATAGAAAATAGTCAAGAGAAAACATTAAGCAGTATGAAAATTCCTGCTTCTTTAATTTCATTTTAAATCCAGGCCCATTTCCCGAGGCTAAAGGTACTAGCCATTGATTTCATACTATACTTAATCTCCTTTAAGCTAGATTTTGATGGAAGAGGACCAGCAGGCTTTGAGAAATACCTCTGGATCAAAACAAACAATCCTTTAATTCTCTAAGTAAAAGCTAATGGTCATATTACTGCCATTTAGTAGAAGAGGAACTGAGCCAAGCAGGCAAAACATCTGCAATTTCCTCTCTATTTTGGATAAGACATAAGGCAGAGAACAGTGGCATCTAATCTCAAGGTGAGGTCATGATTTCCAAAACTGTGAAGGACCATCTGGAAAAGGCAATGGAATGACACAATAGAACATAGAGTCCCATTTTTTTAAATTTCTATGAAGTGATTTCTAGGACAATCATCTCAATACATGTTTGGGTATGAAAGACTCCCTCTTCCAACTTCTCAGGGTGATGTTCGCAGACAGCTCAGTGCTGTTAGGACAATTCAGGAGTTGCCTTTTTGGAGCAGAGCCACAAAACTAGGCACCTCTTCCTTATGCAGCCTTCATCTGATGACTACTAAATGAGTATATTCAAAGCCTGATCCCTTCCCATCTACCAAGAGCATTGAGAAAGGCCATCTCAGCCTCACACCTCTCCATAAAATATGCCAGAATTTTAATGAATTTTGTGTCAGCCACATTATATATTCAATTAGAAAAAAAAATTAAGTATATTCAACTGAAAATATCAATGAGGATGAATTTCCTCTAACATTTTAGTTTATGATGTTAATACAGGTCTGTGGTGTCATAACAACTAAGTGGCAAACATTAATTAGTTAATTAATGTAAAAATACTTAATGCATATATTTGATGAGTTTGGGCATAAGATTGTACCTGTGAAGCCATCAGCACATCAAGACCTCCAAACATTTCTACCTTTGTAATTTTAAAGAATCTATTCAGAACTGGAAAATCAGACAGCCACTTTTACTACACTAAATAACTGTGTTAAAATATATTCTACCTGTATTATCTAAAACCTGCCTCAATCAGCGACTCATATAGCTTACATAGAGATCAGTTTGGTAGTCATAATCATTTTAGTTCTTAATTTTAATATAATTTATTTTTAATGCATACATTAAAAAAGTTAAACATAGCTATGCAGTAGCATGTGGTGTAGTTTGTGTGTGTTTATATGTCATATACATTTGTTCAGATGTGTGTTTATATGTGTGGTTTCATTTGTGAGGAGGGGCCTTTGTACATGTGTGCATGTCGAAACCAGAGGGCTGCTCTTCGGGTATGATGGCAACCTATATTTGAAACAGGGTCTGTCTTTGGCCTGGTGCTCAAAAATGAGTTTACAGAGTTGGCAGTGGGCTTCAGGGATCAATCTGTCTCTGCTTCTTCAGTGCTGGGATTACAGATGTGCAACACCATGCCTGTAATTTTACATGTGTACTGGGGATTAAACTATGTCCTCATGCTAATAAGACAGGTGCTTTACCAACTGAGCCATCTCTTCAGCACCTCATGAGGTGCATTAATACCTTTATACTATACTATGTACCAATTGACATAGTGTAACGTACATGTGTGTAATGCATAGATCAGGCTAAGCATACCTCTCTCCTCAAACATTTAGCCTTTTTTAAAGTGAAGACACGAATTACATGATCTCTACCTATAGTCAAGTTGCTGTGACACTACTCCTGTGAAATTATAACTTATTACCCACTTACTACCCTTTCTGCATTCTCTTTCTTCCCTACTCTTTCCACTTCTACTGCTGTCATTTTTCATAGCACACTTTAATTTTGTATGTGGAACTATATCAACTAAAGCTCTGTAGTTACAGAAAGAAAAAAAAAAAAAAACTTCTCCAAATGTATGGCAATTTTGTTAGCTATAGCTCTCTGGTTATATATTAGATAATTAGAGCTGCTCATATTAAATCTCTGCTACATTGTAGTCACAGTTCTATATCTCACCATTTACTCCTATTCCAGCTCCTGATAGTCACTACTTTTTTTTCTTTATCTTTGTATACTTCACCTTTGGAGGATCAGAATCCACATATACATTATATCACGTAGTATTTTCCTTTCTTTATTTTTCCTTCATTTTTTTGGACAACTTCCATGATTGTAAACAATATCCCATGGTAATTCCCTCACCCCCCCCAACTTTTCCCTTTGAAACTCCATTCGCCAACACATCCCCACCCTCTCTCAATCAGTCTCTCTTTTACTTTGATGTCATGATCTTTTCTTCCTATTATGATGGACTTGTGTAGGTAGTGTCATACTCTGTGAGGTGATGGATAGCCAGGACATTTTGTGTCTGGAGGAGCACATTATAAGGCATCTTACCTTTGTCTATTACATTCTTTCTGCCACCTCTTCGGCAATGGACCCTGAGCCTTGGAAATTGTGATAGGGATATTTTAGTGCCCTGTCACTTCTTCTCAGCACCATGATGCCTTCTGAGTCATCCCAAGGTCACTAACCTCTGAAAAGAGAAGCTTCTCTAACCAAAAGTGAGAGTATCATTAATATATGTCATCCCATAACTTTTTGAAATTTTTTATTTTATTAACTTATTTATGAGAGAGAATGAGAGGACAAATGAGTATGCCAGGGCCTTTAGCCACTGCAAACAAACTCTAGACCCATGGGCTACTTTGTACATCTGCTTTTCATGGGTACTGGAGAATAACATGTACCAGCAGCTTTTCCAGTATTTTTAACCTCTGAACCATTTCCCCAGACCCTATTTCTGAATTTACATCAGGCAAGATATTTCTTTTCTCTTCTAAGAGTTCCCTACTATTTCTAGAAAAGAAAAACTTGAGCTGGAGATGGCTTAGCAGTTAAACCTCTAGTCAAATTAGAGGGTAGTTGGTTTCCCCTATAACAGATGTGCCACTATTGCACCTGTTGGCTCATTTTACTGGCTGGCCAAATATAAGGCTTGCAGTGCCCACTGTTGAGTATCTTCACTGGTGATTTCTTTCTCTCCCATTGAACTGCTTGCAGCATGGCTTTTTCCAGCTTTCTGTCAACTGGCCTACATGGAGGAGGTTATCAGCTCAGTTCTAACAGGATTTCTCAGTGACCTTGCAGCCCAAGTATGTGAAGTCTTCATCAATAGGGTCTCACATCTACTCCTGGTGTGAAACCAAGGGCCTTGGCAATGGCCTGTAATAGTTTGGGGACATCAGGGACCTCCCTAACCAACATCTTACTGGAAGGTGTCCCATACATGGCACTGAAAATTTTGTAGTAAAAATCTATGGCTCCTGAGTGTTCCATTGTCCATCAAAGTAGGTTTCCATATGATTTATTTGGATCCTCTTTAGCTTTTGATCAGCCCTCGCTCCACTTTTCCTTTATGCAATCTCTTCTTCTGACCTCACTTAGGCCTTTTCACCCCCATTAATCTGTTCTTCTACTTACATATATACAATATCATCCTATTAAGTCCCTTCTCCCTTCCTTTCTATTTCCTTTATATCTTCTTTCTAGTATTTTCCTTTCTGTGCTTAGCTCATGTCAGCTTGCATACTGTTCTCTGGTCTCTCTGATGCTGTGGTATATATGCCCGAATATCTTTCTTTCTAAAAGTTGAATAACTTTGCAGCATTTTCATACCATAAAATCTTCATTTAATACTCATTTGAATATGCCATTCAAAACCTTGGTAACATGGGACCTTTCTCTTATGTCTGTTCTAGGATTCTTATGGTTTCAGGTCCTGCACTTAAGTCTTAATTTTGAATTAATGTTTTGTACATTGTATGAACTAAGGATAGGATCTCATTGTTTTGCATGGGACAATATAGTTTTCCTAGCATCATTTCTTAAACAAGCTATCATCTCAATTGTGTCCTCATGGTACCCTTGTAGAAAATTAGGTTACTGTATGGTTAGATTGGCTTCTTTAGGCTTTCTATCTCACCCATCTATGTGTGAATTTTAGTACCTCTGCCCAATTGTTTTGATTGTGATGGTTCTGTAATATCAAGGAGTGCAATGTTTCAGAGTTTATGATTTTCAGTAGTGCTTTGGCTATTTAGCACCATTTGTGTTTTCATGCAATTTTGGAATATTTTCTCTATTTGTTTTTTCAATAATTGCTTTGGGATTTTGCTAGGGAAGTCATTGAAGAGCTGGAGAGATTACTTAGTGGTTAAGGTGCTTTCTTGCAAAATCTAAGGATCCAGGTTCAATTCCCCAGTACCCACATAAGACAGAGGCACATAATGGCACATGCATCTGGAGATTTTTTTTTAAGTAGCTAGAGGCCCTGATGTGCCCATTCTCTCTTTCTGTTTCTTCTTCTCTCACTCTTTCTCTCTCTCATAATGAAAATAAATAAATAAAATATTTTTAAAATTCATTGAAAAAATACATAGTCAGCATAGAATATAGCAAAGCCTATCTTTTCATTATCTATGTTTTTAAAAAAAATTTAGTCAGTGCTTTGTAATTTTCAATATATAGATCCTTTTGCTTTTTTGGATAAGATTAATCCTGTTTTGTTAATATTTTCTAAATACATTATTAACATAATTGTTTTATTGATATATTTTCATCCAAATTATTATTTATATATTAAAATGCTACTGATTATGTTTGGATATAGGTCATTGGTTGAATAGGTGTTTAGTATGTGCGAGGCCCTGGGTTTGACACCTAGTGCCATAGTTAAAATAAAGTCTACTGAATATTATATCTTGCTTTTTTTTTATCCTGTGGATTTACTTATTAGTTCTTATAAGTTTTGTGGAAGAATCCTCATTATAGAACAGAATTATGTCACCTGAAGTTAAATAAAATTTTACTTCTTTCCAATTTACAGGCATCTATTACTCTTTCCTTTCTCGTGCATTTTAATATTTTACTTTATTTATTTATTTGAGAGTAACAGACACAGAGAGAAAGACAGATAGAGGGGGAGAGAGAGAATGGGCGCGCCAGGGCTTCCAGCCACTGCAAACAAACTCCAGACACGTGCGCCCCCTTGTGCATCTGGCTAACGTGGGTCCTGGGGAACCGAGCCTCGAACCGGGGTCCTTAGGCTTCACGGGCAAGCGCTTAACCGCTAAGCCATCTCTCCAGCCCTTCTCGTGCATTTTGATTTACATGTGTGCAGATATTCATACACATATGTGTGGTTAATGTGCATGCCACTGGAAAAATTTGGGTTGCCTAACTCAGAAACACTATCCACCTCCTCTTGAGACCAGGTCTTCATTGGTCTATGACCTCTAATTAGGTTAGATGGATGGTCACTGAGCACCAGGAATCTTCCTGTCTCCGCCTCCTTAACACTGACATATATCTATATCTGTCTATACCTGCCTCTACAGGTAGAGAGAGAGAGAGAGAGAGGGAGAGAGACAGAGAGAGGATATAGATTTAAATAGACAAAATGAATAAAAATATTTTAAAAAGTGGTTCCTTTCAGAAAGATGATCATCTCATGGTCTCACTCATCTGTGGTTCCTAATATGGATCAGTCCAAGTTTCTGACATACATGAATGGCATCTCAAGGCTTGGACAATAGGGAGGGTAGGGCTTGGGGTGAGAGGAAAGATAGGGGGACACAAAAGTGAACCCAAATTGAACTGATACCATGGAAACCTATATTCTGGAAGATAGACTAAAAGGGTAAACTCTCAATAAGACATTGTGGGGGAGCACCTGAAAATAAGGGCTCTGGACAGGGTGAGATGAAGCCTCAAAGATCTCATGTTTCTTTTCCTTTTTCTTTTCCATTGGTGCTGACATGTAACTCCCAGTACCAGGTTACATTAACACCCACAATATGTGTTAATCAGAGAGGCCTACAAGGTCTTCCAAAACAAGACAGACTTCTGTCAGAGCACTTGATTACCCACCAGAGGTTAATAGTAAGACCCTGTTGCTGAAGACAACATATGCTCTCAGCATGGGACATGGACAGACCTGGCTGGGATCCAGGGCTAAATGTCTGGGGACTGACTGAGTCCCCAGACATTTAGCCCACCTAGTGCTGGAAGGCACTACATGAGCTACTGGGGGAAGTGGCCAACATCTGTCTGAGCAACTCAAGGTCTAAGCTACTCAGAAGCAAACCACCTGACATGATGCTGACACAAGTGGAATAGTGTCACACATCCATGATGAGTAAGTAACTGCTCTTGGATTGGCTAACAAATCTGCTCGGTGGAAAAGAACCTCTATCTGAAACTGGAAAATGAGTCAGAATCATATCCAGGTAATGATTTTGCTCTCCAATATCAAGCTCCCACTAATCTTGGGCTATAAGAAGAACTATACCCATTTAATTCTCTCTAAATTAATAATGCTTATCCCATTTACCCTGTGTTGACTTCACTTTCCACTGGAAACTCTGCTTCTCTTTCTCAGACAGGAGTGGGACCGGAGGAGATAACTGACACATCACACTTAAGTCTGGCCCCACCTGAAATGACAGAGGAATTGGGAAAATGAGCAAGAGTGCTGCTTACTTGATGAACCTGATATCAGCACAAGGGTGAAGGAGATAGACATTGTGGACACTCAACACCTACCAAACCAGAGATCCAGAGGTTCCTAAGAGCCCATCACTGAAGAAGACTTAAAACACACCTGATATGGCTCAAGGAATTTTTGTGGAAGAGGAAGTGGAAAGATTGTTAGAGCCACAAGTTGGAACATTATGCACAGAAGCATTGCCTCTCCCCTGTAACTGACTGTTGCCCCCACAATGCATGATCCACAATCCCCATGAGGATGATCGGCATCCCCATGGAGCAGGACAACTTCAGAAAAGGGGCAAGGATGAGAGAAAGGATGGTACTAACATGTGGTGTTTGCATATTAAATATGTCCATAACTAATAAAAATACATTTTTAAAGTGGTACCTTACAAGAAGGCATATTTACCTTATAACTTCTTTACTTACATTTTTTCCATTTTCTTTTCCATTTTTTAAATTTTTTTATTTTTTAATTTGGAGGTGGGGTTCTTGCTCAAACCCAGGCTGACCTAGAATTCACCTTGTAGTCTCATGGTGTCCTCAAACTCACTGCAATGCTCCTACCTCTGCCTCCCAAGTGCTGGGATTAAAGACATGTGCTACCATGATGCCTGGTTCATTTTTTTCTTTTCATTCCAAGGTCAGTCATGTAGTTTTAATAAATGGCCTTCATTATGTTTAGGAAATTTAGTTTTCTTTTTCTTTCTTCCTTTCTTCTTTTTCTTTTTCTTTTTCTTTTCTTTTTTTTTTTTTTTTGAGTTAGGGTCTCACTCTAGCTCAGGCTCACCTGGAATTCACTATGTAGTCTCAGGGTGGCTTTGATCTCATGGCAATCCTCCTACCTCTGCCTCCTGAATGCTGGGATTAAAGGTTTGTACCACCACACCTGGCTAGAAAATTTAGTTTTAAGAATAAAGTATTGCTATTTTGGTCACTAGAGAACACTGAACTTATTAATTGCTTTTTTCTTCTGTCACTTGTGATGACCATGTGGTTTCAATCTTTCATTCTGTGAATGTTTTTAGCCATACTGATTGATTTGCATGTGTTAAAATAGGCTTGCATGATAAGGATAAGTCCCAGGTGGACACTGTGTATGATATTTTTGATACATTGTTGAATTTGATTTGCTAACATTCTTTTGAGGATTTCTGCATCAGTGGTCATCAGAGTGTTTGGCATGTAGATGTCCCTTCCTGTGATTGTCTGGCTAAGGCATTAAGGTGATGTCGGCCTCATGAAAGACTTTGGGAATATTTCTTCTACTTTTATATTTTGGAAGAATTTTAAGAGTGTTGGATCGAGGGCTGGAGAGATGACTTAGCGGTTAAGTACTTGCCTGTGAAGCCTAAGGACCCCGGTTCGAGGCTCGGTTCCCCAGGTCCCACATTTAGCCAAATGCACAAGGGGGCGCACGTGTCTGGAGTTCGTTTGCAGTGGCTGGAAGCCCTGGCTCACCCATTCTCTCTCTCTCCCTCTATCTGTCTTTCTCTCTGTCTGTCACTCTCAAATAATTAAAAAAATGAACAACAACAACAAAAAAAAATATTTAAAAAAAAAAGAGTGTTGGATCAAGTCTTCCTAGAATAATTGGCAGAATTTACCTGTAAAGCCATCAGATAGTAAGCTTTCCTTGGTTGGGAGGTGTGGAATTACTTCTTTAGTCTCTTTTCTTGATATTATTCTGTCAGGCATCTTACTTCATGATGTTTTAATTCTGGCAGAATTTATTTTGAAAGAATTTGTTCATTTCCATTTTGTGATATTTTTGTGTATAAAATTGTTCATAACAATGCTTTATGAAGCATTGATTTTCTGAGGCATCTATTATAATGTCTCTATTTTCATTGTTGATTTTCTTTACATAGGGTCTTTTTGTTTGAGCTTATCCCTCTACTAGGAAATATGATTTCCAAATTTTCAATTTGCCTCATTTCCTCACTTGAATTGGGCCCTTATGTAAAAGTCACCTACAAAGAAGGGCTTGTTATCTGTTACTAGTTAGCTATTACCTTTTACATTGTTTTATTTTTTCATAATACTTATGACAACTTAAATATTTTGTGCATTCATTTTTTTTAACTTTCTGGCTAACTCTGTATTATCAGAAAAATGAAAGAAAGCACAGACCTCATGTCTCCTCCTTGCTCCTCTGTGGATTTACTAATATATAGAAAGTACCAGAAAACAATAATTTTCACATAGTACATTAAGAACATACATATTTCTTTGGGCCTTCTGGCTATCATCATGACTGCACAGAATTTAACATGTGATAAGCTCAGAAGTATCCAGAAAAAAAATAAATGAGAAGGTTTAAGTAAGCAGATAAGTTATATTAACAAATTTCTTGAAGATATGAAGTGTATGAATGAATAACAACTGCATTATCAGTCTGGAGGAATCCTAATGCTGAAGGAACACAAAGAAGAACTAAAATTTATCATTCCATATATTGTTGGAGGTCTTAATAATGTCACCCATCACAAGTTAGAAATTAATAAGAGGTTAAAGAAAGTAGAAGCTGTGTAATTAACTTTCCAGAAATTATCCATTAGCTTAAAACTAACATGAATGGTGAAATGCATTTGGACATCCAGAATGGATAGCCATGCATATGAGTGAGTTCTGTAATATAAATGAGAAAGTCAGAAATTGAAAGTGGCAGCTTAATAGCTTAACTCATTGTATAGGTACCAGAAGAAAATAGTAATCAAAGTTGGAGAGCAAGAATAATATCTGCATAAAAATAAGACAATTTTTATCATTTTATTGAAATTCTAATGAAACTATCCAATGAAGAAGAATTTTATGTTGAGAATAAGAAAATCTAAGATATGGTAATAAAATAAAAATTAAATATATGTGACAGAGGAAACATGTATTGTATAGCTATTTGGCCAAACATAATTGCGGTATTTCTCTGAAGGTGCTTCTTAGGTGAAAGCTGCAATATAGAAGAAGTTTGGATTCTAAAATATGGGAGATAAAATGACTTAAGAATGTAATAAATCTCTCAATCACAAGAGATAATCTGTAGTGCTAACTTCTATATTAGGTTAGATTAATTCCATTATCCATACTTTTCTATTTTAAAATTAAATTATCTAACTTCAAGTTATCAAATATAGAGTAAGTTTTTTTTGATAAAATGTTTAAT